>NC_091312.1:19573766-19693766 GCF_038502225.1 Cherax quadricarinatus
GCGTATTTCTATATCACAGAGGGCTGTGATATAGAAATATACACTTTAGGGAATTTATTAATAATATTATATAATTTGAAGATAATTCTAATTTTTTTTAGTCTGCTAGGCAAATGTAAAGATTTATTACTGAATAAGTAAGGTGGACAATAAACAAGTTTCTGGAATAGATTATCAACCGTCGTAGCTGGAGTGTCTATTAAAAATTTTAGAGTTTTGTAGAATTGAGACACTTATGCAACATATGGGAATCTTTATTGAAGAAACGTTTCGCCACACAGTGGCTTCATCAGTCCAATACAAAGTAGAAATGGGCAAGGAGAGGAGACGTTTGAGGTAAGTAGTCCCTCAGCCTTGAATCGATGTGTTCAGTTCATCACTCCCGTAGGAAGTACAGCATAGGGCCACGGACTGATTACCTCAAACTCCTCTCCTTACCCATTTCTACTTTGTATTGGACTGATAAAGCCACTGTGTGGCGAAACTTTTCTTCAATAAAGATTTTTGAATGTTGCATAAGTGTCTCAATTCTTCAACTTGTCTGTTTTCAAAACCATTCATCACAATTGGGAGTTTTACCAATATACGTATTCATAAAATTCCTAGGGAATGTATTATATAATAATACAGACGTCGAGCTCTATGCACAGGTCCAAACAAAGTAAATATAGAAGGATCTATTTCTACGAGTAAACTCCAAGTTACGTTTTTCACATTTTCGATTTTTTTTCTATTTTTACGTTTAAAACCGGGGTAAAAAACAACAGCTTAGCGCTCACACTGAAGTTGTTTTGCGGTAGACCACATGTTAATATTGAAAGAATCAATGATTCTTTCAATATTAACATGCAAAAAACAGTAATTGCTGCTGCTGTAGCTGATTCTTCTGCCTTCAGTGCTGCTTCTGTTGCTGCTTCCGTTCCTGATGCAGCTCATACAGTTGCTGCTGACATTCAGGATACAGCTGCTGCTGTTGCTGTAGATACCGTCTGAAATGCTGTTATTGCTGCTTATGTAACTACTTTTGCCTATAATACTACTGCTGTTGTAGAAAGATGTTTGTTGTGTTACTTACTGGTTGTCAAAGGGACTTGTCGTTAGTGTGTGTGTGCAGGACAAGCCACACGGGGAGGGAATGCTTTAGCTCAAGATTTTTCGCGCTTTCGTGCGTCGTCAGGTCCTATGCAATGTTACAAGTCTAGTGACAGATAAAAGGGAAAAATTCTCTCAGAGGCAACGTACGTAGGAACCTTTTAGTGTCGACCCACGTCATGGCTCGACCCACAACATTGATCGACGCTGCCTCTTGAGAATTTGGAGGTACAACTAATAGGCCTCTGGCGTGAACTGAGGTACAGGGAGGCTGTGTTGTGAGGATATCTTTCTTGTCTCGCGAAGTGGCCCCTCTACATCCAGTTATATTCACGAGGAAGTCCTAAATTTATAGGGGGTCATACAGCACCCAAAGAGGTCATGAGGTTTGATCAGAGGAAGAGGATCGCCGGTCTAATTGCTAGGATCGAGAGCCATCACCAGCCACCAGGGAGCCTTCGAGTTAGCAGGAATGTAAAATCTCCAAGCTTGCCTCTGAACTGACATGAAGTCAAGTTGAAAGATGTCTCAGCAGACTCCACCAGTCTCCCTACAGCCAGGCAAACACAAGCTGAGAGATGTCTCAGCAGTCTCCACCAGTCTCTCTGCCGCCAGGGAAACACAAGCTGAGAGAAACATGGAAGAAAGTGGAGGAAAGAGCAGATGTTTAACGGAGGTGAGAGAGGCGGCGGAGAGGTCATTATCAAGCAAATTGTGTGAGTGTCACCAATTAGAGGCGAAGCCCCAGCAGCAAGTGGTGTGCGAGTGTGGCATAATTAATTGAAGCGGCCGTGGAAAAACTTCATTTTTGCACTCCTGAATTGTCCTTGTACCTGTTGCACCACCTCCCCCCCTCCCCCCACCAGCACCACCACTACCACCACCACCATCCCACTGCCACCACCACCACAACTCCAACCACCACCACTACCACTACCACTACTACCATCGCCACTACCACTTCTACCATCACCACTACCACTGCCACCACCACTACCGCTACCACCATCACTGCCACCCCCACCACCACTACCACCATCACTACCACCACCACCACCGCCACCACTACAACCCCCACCACCACCAATGCCACCACTACCACCACCACAACCTCAACCACCACCACCACTACCACCACCACTACCGCCACCACGGCCACCACCAACCCACTACCACCACTACCACTACCACCCCCAACACCACCAGTCCTTCCACCACCACCACCACCACCAAACATGTGTGTCCTGCACGCTGATTTCTTATCTGTTACTTTCTACTCACACTCTCTCTCTTTCTCAAAACAATTTAAACGTGGTGACAGTCTATTGTAACTGGCCAAATATTTAAAGCAGTTACTTTCCCCCAACGAGTCACAGTTAAGAACAATGAAAGAGACAGAATAGGTCGCAGAGTCATTTGGGAACACTAATAGTGCAAAAGTATTGTCATAATAGTATACTATATTATACTGCCTAGGCCAGGATATAATGTATCACCATGGATTTAATACTGCATGCAATCGGCTCTTGCTAACAGTGCCGATATACCCAATTGTAATGAGATTGTTATATACTAAAAAGTATAACAAAATGGAAACCACTTAGAGAATCAAGACTTGTCAAAGGAGGAAGAAAACAGATAAGGTAAACTTTAAATCTGGATGCTGTGTAATGTATCTTTATTAGAGTCGGCAAAGTAAAATAGCAAGAGTATAAACCCCCTTAAGCCCAGAAACAAATGAACGCTGGACAGTCAGTCCCTGAATGGATGTCAATGGAATTTATGACTGGATGAAAAATATCAACGCAGAGGTTTGACATATTCATAAATGTTGGCTTATCTCTAAGCCTATCCTCCAAATTGAGTGGAAATAAAAATAAGTGACTTATTTTAGCCTATCAGTTGTTACCCGACAGCCATTTAGGCTGCCAGTGAAGGATAACTTAATCTCTTTTAATGTCTGCTGGCTTAGTGATCTCGGATGAGGATGCTCCTGTAACCCGACATTACGTACTGTATCCAAGAGCAGTTCTGTGCAAACCGGTATTCAGGCGTTGGGTTCAGCAGGGGACTGTAATATTAGATTGCTATCATGGGGAGTTCAGAAGGCGAGGCAAGTTGTGGAGCTGTCACAGGCGCTGCAACACTGTGAAGTTAGAAATTAATGCATAATTAAACCATCAGCTTCGCTTTAGTCAGGAGGACACCTGTGTTAGTGCGGGAGTCGACGGCTAGCAGATGACTGTGTGTGTGCGTGTGTGTGTGTGTGTTCATTTATACAGTTATGAGACGTCCGAAACCTCATGGAAACCGAAAAAAAAGAGAAAAATAGGTTGTCTGTATGCTTACATCTCCAACTTGGGTCATCAGCAGCTACTCAGACATGAGACATAATACGTAAGGACTAAGAGCAAGGCAGGTCACATGAGAACCCTGGAACGTAAGAGGAGGTCGTGTGGTGAGGCGAGGCTATTATGAACTAATGTGCGATAGAGCAAGGTATTTCAGAGCGGAGTTATCGAGTTGGTAGTGACAGTGCCTTGTACAGCGGAATTTTTTTTTTTATATTTTATTTAAAACAGTGCATACAAATATACATAGATAGTCACGTATATAAAAATGATATAAATATGTATAAAAATAGACATCATCAATGACTGTTCCGGTCCACAAAGTAACACTATTCATAATGGTGCTGATATACACCTGACAACAGTACGATGCAGGTGACTCCCCCCCCCCCCCAAAAAAAAAAAAAAAAAAAAAAAAATTTACTTTATTGTTATTAATATACTCAAAAAGTTGCGCTAAACCACAATGACGAACATTTATTTTACAGTTTCATGTACTCCATACTTTATTGTTTTATTTTAAAACATTACAATACTTTAATAAATATAAGAACCCTCATCTAGTTCTCCACAGAAAAAAAAAATTCATATTTGCAATACACATTTATCTTTGAGCTGACAAAATATCCCTCAACCTGTGGAAAATACTGTATATATTTTCCAGAAATACAGTAGTTATATGTAAATAGATGGCCATACTGTATTTAAAAGAATTATATTATGGAAAATGGGAAACTGGACCTGCGCCTGCGCAGACAGGAGTAGTCGCCATTTTTAATTTGAATTGGATACAACGTTAGTGCAATGGGAAGGAATTCTCGTGCTCTAGAGGTTAAAATTGGGCTGACACCTCTCAAATAGGAGGCGAAATTGTTGGATGTGCATTCCTGCATAACTTGAGATGTCAGGCGACAGGACAGGACAACTCCAGAAACCTCAGATAAGTCTGTTATGTTATAACTCTGGCCAGTTATTATTTTCATGTATAGACAGTGAGGTTTTCTGAGTATGATATAAGTTAATCTCCAGTTAAATTGGTGAGTGATATTAAGATATTTTCCTTCTGTTATGTAAATGTGTGTATATACTATAATCCTTTTTAAATTTTAATATACAGTCCGCAAATTTATATATTTACCAGCATTCCTTGTGATGTATATTTCATTTAATTAATAGGTCCAGAGCAACTTGTGGATATGACAGTGGTAGGTATCGAAGGAGGACATTTTTTGTGACCTAGGTGTCCCAAATTCCTACTTGTCTAACTGATAAATAATAATTATCTATGTTCATTTACTGTTATGTATATAATGATACATCCAAGTCAATGCAATTTTCCACATTTAATTTGCCCGTTGGTCCTTCTTGAACCGGATGTAATTAGTGAAGTCATTAATTAGTTAATTACTTAATAATTATATGTGAAATGACAGAAGGAGGTGGATGTTAAGTTCACGAATTTACTTAATGTGTAGTGGATTATAATTATTACGATATTAATTTGGATAAGTCAAGTGTGGCTAAAGATTATATTAATGTGTATAAGTGTATGTGTAATTGATAAGCCAAGTGTAGCTAATTATATTAATGTGTATATTAATTTTGCAAAGCCAAAGTAGCTAGGATTTATTTAAAGGTAAGTTGTACTATTTACCTTTATAAAGTGCATAATTTAGTACATAATCAGTGTTATTAAGTTGAATTTAATACATTGCATCATGGCTGAAAATGAGGAAATTGATGTAGAACACAAACATCTGGAATATAGAGCAAAAAAAGCATCACTGCAAGCTAGGAAGGGGCATGTAACAAAAGTATACAGTAAATGTATGGAATTAATGAATCGAGAAACTATGAATACTGATGATTTAAAATTGTATTTAGATGCTTTAGGTAATAGAAATGATTCATACAAATTATATTACAACAAATATGAAGGAGATTTGTTAGTAAACTGTGTAGATGAGACTGAAGTAGATCTCATGATTAATCAATATTATGAATTAGAGGAAAAGATTCTTTCTTGTAAAAGTCAGGCCTTGAATAAATTATAATGTGTAAACCAGGCAGTTAATCAGTCTTCTCTAACAAATAATATGTCTTCGCCAAAACTCCCAGAATTATGTTTACCTGTATTTAATCCTGGTGAAAATTGGGAGGAATTTTGGTCAATTTTTAAAGCAGCTGCGCATGATAGAAGTGACCTAGCCTGTGTAACTAAATTATTTTACCTCAAAGGACAGGTAAGAGGAGATGCTTACATACTCATACAAGCCTTTCCCAATGTAGATGACTCTTACAAGGAAGCAGTTGACTTGTTGAAAGTCACTTATGGTAATACAGAACAAAGTAGGTTGGATCTAGTGAATATCATTGTTAATTTAAAATCTCCAGATCACACTTACAAAGGTTTACAGCAGTTTAGAGTTAAACTGGAGAGCACTCTCAAAACTTTAAGTAATAAATATAATCTGAAGGAATCAGACTGGTTATTGAGTGCCATGGTACAGAATAAATTAAGCTGTAAAACACTTGAATTTGAATGGATCTCGAACAAGTATCACAAGAGTTATTTTAGTCTGGAGGAAATAAGACTAGGTCTACAAGAATTAATTGTTCAGTTGCAGACCAGCCAACTAACTCATTTTAAAGATGCAACACATAATAACTCTGAGGTATCTGTCAAGTTTCACAAAGGGAAAAATTATCCCAATGTTTATAATCAAAATTCATTTCCTAAAAAGAGTTGCATAGGTGCATATCAAGTAGCAGGAATCAGAAATAATGATTCTCCACAAGGTAAGAAGAATAAGTACCCTCCTAATGGTAGCCCAGTTAATAAAAAAACAGTCAAAGAAAAGAGAGATTGTCTTTTCTGCAAGGGTACTCATTTTTCTAAGAATTGCAATGCATACAATTCATGGAATGATAAAGTTGAAAGATTGGAGGAACTTGACAGATGTATCAGGTGTTTAGGTAATCACAATGTAAAGGATTGTCATGCCAAATTAAACAACTGTTATCAATGTCACAAAGGAAGACACCATATAGTCATGTGTAAAGGTCTATATGATAATGTTGATAATAATGATAATGTTGACAAATAACAAAAAAAAAGGCACAATACCGTGACTGGAACGATACACAAATAACAGTGTGACTTTGTCAATGGTCCAAGTCGTACCGAAACGTCGTCGTAAGCTTCTCTCTTTTATGTGCGGGCTATTTGTGTAATGTTGACAATCCGGACACAATAGTAGCTAATGTAAAAATTGCTGCTAATGTTAATAATGATGGTTTTGCTGAAGTAACCTTCCCTGTGTTACAGGTAAAAATTGATGATAAAAGGCATAAATCAAAAAATGTAAATGCATTATTGGACCAGGGATCCCAGCGTACTTTCATAAAACGTAAATGTCTTGATGGTATGAAAGTACAGATGGGAGATCCTACAACTCTAAAATTATCTGATTTTCTCTCAGATAAAAGAACTCAATTGTATGACACTGTTTATGTAACTGTCAGGTTGGGCAATGATAAAAAACGTGTTAATGCAGTAATTGTAGATAGACTTTCAGAGAAAATATTTACAGTAGAGCTTAGTAAAGCTACATAAAGACTCTCACATAATGTAAATTTAGCACCTTCTGGTGTAAGTGATGATTCTGTAGGCCCAATAAATATTTTTATAGGTAGTGACTATTATGCCTCCTTTGTAAAGAGTATGGTAAAGAAATGTGGTGTCACCCTTTTGAAGACTGCTGGAGGCCATGTAATGTATGGTAGGATTCCTCGTAATAATAATTCATGACTAGAGGAAACTACAAATACCATAACTGTGTGTCTTACTCATGAAATCGTACCCCAGTATAATTCTTCCATAGAGGATGGTGTTGAGCCAGTGCATAAATTGTGGGAATTAGACAGCATTGGAATAAATGTAAATGAAGAAAGTCCAGACGATTCTTTTACTCAGGAGCAATACCTGAGAGATGTAAAATTTGAATCTGGACAATACTGGGTACGACTTCCGTGGAGACTGAACCATCCAGAATTGCCCACTAATTACAGAATGGCATATGGACAATTAAAGGCTCAGCTCCGCGAACTGAGTAAGACACCAGAATTGTTAACTGCCTATAATGATGTAATTGCTGAGCAGTTAATTAATAAATTTATAAAAGAGGTACCTCCTGAGCAAGCCAAAATTTATGGTCACTATTTGCCACATCATGGAGTGAAGAATGATTCTAAGACCACTCCTTTGAGGATTGTGTTTAATTGTAGTGTCAGGAGTAACAAAAATGTACCTAGTTTAAATGACTGTTTGATGACAGGTCCGTCGTTGATGGAAAAATTAGGAGATATCTTATTAAATTTCAGAGTAAAGCACTATGCCTTTACAGCTGACGTAAGTAAAGCTTTCCTAAGAGTGGGTTTACAAGAGGCTGACCGGGATTGTACCCGCTTCTTATGGCCTGAGAATCCTAGTGACCCACTTAGCCCTCTGAAAACCTTTTCGCTTTAAGAGCGTATTATTTGGTGCTACATCCAGTCCGTTCCTACTTCAAGCGACGATAAATGCTCACCTTAAACGTATGGGAAGCCCACTGAGTAAAGTAATTAGCAAACAGTTTTATGTGGACAATTTCCTGGGTGTGACGTCAACTGAAGAGGAACTGTTAATGACTTATGGAGAGGCTAATAAAATAATGCAAAGCGCAAATATGCCTCTGAGGGAATGGAATAGTAATTCGTCCAAATTAAAGGACAAAATAAGTAAAGATTTCCCTGGAGATGAAGTGCCAAAATGTAGTAATGTATTGGGTTTAACTTGGGATACTGAGAGAGATGTGTTAATGTTAAAACCTAATAATTACAGTATGCCCAATAAATTAACTAAGAGAGTTTTGCTTGCTGAAGTTTCCAAATGTTTTGATCCACTAGGTTTAGTGTCACCCCTTACTATAAGAGGGAAATTATTAATACAGGAAGCATGGAAACTTAAATGTGCTTGGGATGAAATTCTACCTGAGGAATTCATTAACAGGTGGGATGAATTAATTGGTGATTATGAGAAAATTCCAATGTTGGAGTTCCCACGCCAGGTGGCCAATCCAAATGGGAAAAATGTACTCCGCATTTTTTGTGATGCTTCAAAATTGGTATATGGAGCAGTTGCTTACCTTCAATGTAATAGTGTTATTTCTCTTGTTATGTCTAAGGATAAAGTGTCTCCATTTAAATCACGTACCTTACCTCAGTTGGAATTAACAGGCATTTATGTAGGTGTCAAATTAGCTAATTATATAAGAAATAAGTTGCAGGAGATAAATATTAGCGACACTGTAATTTGGTCTGATAATGAGGTATCCTTACAATGGATTCGCAATGGAAACAGTAAAATTGTGTACATACAAAAAAGAGTCGCTGAAATTAATCAGATGCAAGAGAAGTATAATAGTTTGGGTCAGCATATGTTCACATTTAATCATATACCTGGTGAGGAGAATCCAGCTGATTTCTTGTCTCGAGGTTTACCTTATGCTAAATTTGTAAATGCTGTATCATGGTTTAAAGGACCGAGCTGGTTGGTAAATAAAGCTAATTGGCCTGTACAAAAGGCGTATATTGCTCCTGTTGAAATTACTGTGACCACCGCTCCAATAGTTTGTCCTTCCTTAGCCATTGATATAAATAGGTATTCTTCTTTACCCAAACTAATCAATGTAACTAAGTTGGTGTTTAAATTTCTAAACAAGATGAATATCTCATATAAGTTTTCACATCCTCTTGAATATTGGATACAGAGGGTACACAAAGAAATCTATTGAAATGAGATTAAATTGATGATGGAAAAAAAATTGTGAAAGGTTTCATAATAGAGAAATTGGGGCTGTATTTAGAGAACAATGTAACTAGGTGCAGAGGTAGGTTACAAAATGCTGAATTGGGTGATTATGCTAAACACCTTATCTTACTGCCCAAAACTCATCATCTAACAAATTTAATTGTTCTAAATGCCCATAAAAATGTAATGAATGGTGGGGTACAAGATACCTTAAATTGTATTAGGGAAACTTTCTGGATTCCACAAGGACGGCAGAGTGTAAAAAGGGTGATTAAATCTTGTGTAATATGTCGCCGTGTGGATGCCAGATCCTATATGTACCCAGGTCCTCCACCATTGCCAAAGGAGCATGTACAATTAGTGAAACCATTTGATGTAACAGGTGTAGGCTATAGTGGTCCAATAATTTTAACAGGTGAACAATAAAATGGTATAAAATACCGACAGGTTGTTTAGGTAAATAATTTTAACAGGTACTTCAGATGGTGTTCCACTGAAAGTGTATGTTTGTTTGTTCACCTGTACTGCTACTAGGGCAGTTCATTTAGAAGTGGCACAGGACTTTTCTGCAGAACAGTTTATACAGCTGTTTCGAAAATTTGTAGCTAGGAGATCCTGTCCGAGATTGATGATTTCGGATAATGCTACAAATTTTGTTGCAGGTGCTCAACATTTGATAGAGTTAAATAATAGTAACGATGTTCAATCTCTGTTAACCCAACGAGGGTGTACCTGGAAATTTATTACTCCTAGAGCCCCTTGGCAGGGGGGGCTGTACGAAAGACTGATAGGCACAGTGAAGAGGTGTCTCCGTAAAGTACTACACCAGTAGAGAATTAATTTGGAAGAATTCCGTGCAGTGTTAGTGGAGGCGGAGAATCGTATAAATAATAGGCCTCTCTCGTACATGAGTGATACACCTGATGCAGATGTATTAACACCTTCTCACCTAATATGTGGAAGGAAATTGGAAGCTGCCCCTGTCTATAGAGATAATCTGGAAGAAAGTGATGAAGATTACAATGATGCGGCAGTGTTGTGTGATAAATTTAAAATGTTAAATAAAGTAATTGATCATTGGTCTAATGTGTGGCGTAAGGAATATCTTCTTCCACTACGTGAACACTTTTATGTTGCGACAGAGGCAATAAATCGACAGACCATTCAACCAGGTGACATTGTGTTAATTGACACTGAACAACATCGAACATTGTGGCCTCTGGGCAAAGTATTGACATTGTACCCAGATGCACAAGGTGTTGTCAGGAATGTCAAAGTGTTGTGTCATGACCAGGAAAGTTTATGCACAATTAATAAATTGATTCCCTTGGAATTAGGTGTTCAATCAAACGTAAATGAAAATCTGAGGGAAAGTGACACGAGTGATATGGAAGATAACGCAGACCAAATGATGCCGGAAGATGAACTCGTAGCAAAACCTATTAGGAGAACAGCCACTCAAGCCAGAACTGGCTGGAATCGTCTCCTAAAGGAAGGAGTAATTTGAGTCGTTTAGCAACGAACTCTGGCCGGCCGCAGTTTGGAAAATACTGTATATATTTTCCAGAAATACAGTAGTTATATGTAAATAGATGGCCATACTGTATTTAAAAGAATTATATTATGGAAAATGGGAAATTGGACCTGCGCCTGCGCAGACAGGAGTAGTCGCCATTTTTAATTTGAATTGGATACAACGTTAGTGCAATGGGAAGGAATTTTCGTGCTCTAGAGGTTAAAATTGGGCTGACACCTCTCAAATAGGAGGCGAAATTGTTGGATGTGCATTCCTGCATAACTTGAGATATCAGGCGACAGGACAGGACAACTTCAGGAACCTCAGATAAGTCTATTATGTTATAACTCTGGCCAGTTGTTATTTTCATGTATAGACAGAGAGGTTTTCTGAGTATGATACAAGTTAATCTCCAGTTAAATTGGTGAGTAATATTAAGATATTTTCCTTCTGTTATGTAAATGTGTGTATATACTATAATCCTTTTTAAATTTTAATATGAAGTCCACAAATTTATATATTTACCAGCATTCCTGGTGATGTGTATTTCATTTAATTAATAGGTCCAGAGCAACTTGTGGATATGACAGTGGTAGGTATCGAAGGAGGACATTTTTTGCGACCTAGGTGTCCCAAATTCCTACTTGTCTAACTGATAAATAATAATTATCTATGTTCATTTACTGTTATGTATATAATGATACATCCAAGTAAATGCAATTTTCCACACAACCTATACTTTTTACCCTTTTACGAAATACAAGATTGCACACCAATATACTTTGTAACATTCAAAATATATCACAATATGCATGTAAATTTTAAATATACTTGACATGAAATTTACCTAAGAATTAATAAAAAATAATGACTTCTATATACATTGTACACACATGCATTACATGTGAATTATGATTCCATCGTAATGACTTACATACTTCCCCTCCTTTACCACAGCGCAAAAAAAAAAGACACTTGCACTAGACTTCACAACATCTTCTAACTATTCAAAGAACTTATAAAATACTAACAACAATTACACTTTAGGACAATATATAGATAATTACACAACTTTACAACAGTGAAGAATGTCAACTAATATGATAACAGTACACTAGATATTGAAACACATACTTGTATTACATATACCAAGATTTATATTAGTAAACACGTATTATCATGTACAACAAGATATAGATGTTTATTGACAAGTTCCAGAGCAATTTCAGACTTGCTCTTTCACACACTAAGGTTGATAATAGAACATTATGGCACCTAATCGAATTGATAAGCCGCCTCTCGCTTCTCAGGAAAACATCACTACAGTTAAACAGTGCTAAAATTCTAGTTGTTTGAGCAGTTCAAATTCAATGTAATTCATTATACCGATGAAAACACCACTACAGTGAAATCAGTGCTTAAGATTCATGATATTCTAGCAATTCTATGTCCATGTAATTCATTCTCACCCCCCCTTATACAGAGACCAGTCCACTCAACCATTACAACACTAAATCGCGCAACCCTCTCACAGTCATACCTCTATACGATGCCGGAAAATCTATAGCCCATCTACGTCCATACACTACCTCATTTATACACTTTGTTTTATAGAAATGTCCTGCTAAAGCCCTTGTTCGTTCCTCCCCCCCCACCTCCCTCATCGCCCACTATATATAGATATAATCTGCCACTAAATACATGATGGCCCTCTTCACACTATCTCCCACTCCCTCTACATCGAAACTCATTGCCCTTAATACCACTAACCCACACCCACCCACCATATCCAAGACTCTGCGAAACCATAGACGTGCCCTCTCGATATGCTCACAGAAATACACCACATGATATGCTGTTTCCTCCCCCCCCCCCCACAAAACACAACATTGAGACTGCAAAATTCCCATCTGATACAGTCGTACTTTAGTTGGCAAAATCCCATGTAAAAACCTATACATAGTTTCCCTCACCCTTGACTTCAACCGTAACTTACAGAATACTCCCCAGATTCGTGTCCAATTATATAATGGAAAAACAGTCTTCCCTTCCAACACCTCTTGACACCTTTCCAACCTCCCCAAAACACACGCCTTTACATTTCCCGGATTTCTTACTTGTAATAAGTATCTCAACATACTCATACACTCCTCTAAGTCCCTACCCCCCACCACCGCCTCACATCGTCCATCACATCCCTCACTCTGACACCACGTTCCCCACCCAATCTCAGATAACAGTGCTTCACGTACATGCTCTTCAGTCTGCTACCCAAAGGAATTAAGCCTAAAAACCCCTTCGCCAGCGGTGTCATTACAACCGTCTGCCTCAGCCAATGACAACAATATCCCCATATAAAATTCAGTACTTTCCTTTGCACTTGCCGCACATCTTTCGCCATCAAGGGGTACACCACAGCCACGTGCCACAATTTAGGATAAATGAGTGTATTAACTACAATGACTCTCTGTTGTATAGTCAAACCACTCGTTCTTATTCCACCTAACCTAAGCAAGACCCTTTGCACTACCCTTTTAAAATTTGCCTCTCTAGCCCCCTGCGCTGCCCCTCTGTACAATACTCCACAAATTTTTATCTGCTCTATGACCTGCCATCCATACTTATTTCCCAGTTCCCCTCCCACCCATGACCCAACCTCCAGTAATTTCGACTTTTCACTATTAACACTCGTACCTGTTGCTCCACTAAATATTTAAACAATTCTGTTTACATTCTTTAACCCCTCCTCTCCCCCTACTAAGACCGTCGTGTCATCAACATAACCAACTATACCCGTAGCACCCCTAAGTCTTACCCCCCCTCACTTACTCCTACATTTATCAACCTATATAATGGGTCTTGCAGACATGCAAATAGGATCTGAGACATGGGGCATCCCTGCCTCAGCCCCCTACCCATACTAACCATCTTTCCCACCCTTCCATTTATTTGCACTCGTATTTCTGCACCTCTATATAAAGTTTCCGCCCACTGCACAATTTCCTCACCGAAACTCATCCTCCTCATAATCATCCATAATGTCTCTCTCTCTACACAATCATAAGCCGCCTTCCAATCCAAAGCAAGGACACCTCCGCCGTCCATCCTACGCTGCTCTATATAATCCTTTATCCTCCCATGCCCACTAAACATTGTTCGCCCTGGCACACCCATCTGTCCCATAACTATAACCTTCCCAATTACTTTACACAACCTATTACCTAAAACCTTGGCAAACAATTTATAATCCCCACACATTAATGATAAACCTCTATAATCTAGGAAGTTATTCTGTACTTCCCCCTTTGGAACCATAACTGCTACACCTGTCCTTTGTGTTAGACTCATGCTTCCCTTATCCTTCATCACATTCACCAACTGCACCAAGAATTCCTTCATGACATCCCAGTTGCTCAAATAAAATTCATTTGGGATTCCATCTATCCCAGGTGCTTTCCCGACACTCATCCCTTTTAAAGCCGTCCACACTTCCTCTTCATCTATAGGCCCTTCTATCATCGCTCTATCTGCTGACTCTAGGTTTCTCCGTATCCCCTTCTCTAAAATCTTCAGATCTCCTATCTTTCTGTTTCCCCCTCTCATATATATCTCAAACCACTTATCAGCGTAACCACTCATACTTTCCGTAGTTACTAACCTCTGTCCCATCGTATACCCTCCCACATCCGTATGTACGTCCAACTTCATCATAGTCATTATCTTCTGTCGTGTCTTTAATCACCGCAATACACAGGCGGGTGGCTTATCTCCCCATAAAACATCTTCCAATCCACCTCTCAATCTCTCACCATCAAATCTTGCATTCTGCATTTCCATCAATTGCGCTTTGATGCCCTCAGTCTCTTGTACTGGATAAACCCCACTAAAACCTTCATAGCACTGTTTCAACTGCCCTTCCAAATATCTCTGTAAGCCATATTTCCAATGGCTTACCTCCTTTCCTTTCCTCACATAAAAATTTTTGATTCCTGGTTTAGCATATTCCTCCCACCATTGTAGTATATCACCTCCCTTTCTCCCCTTGGTCCACTCATTTGTCCACCACTCAACAAAACTAACACCGTCCTCCTGCTCATCTAACAATCTCACATTAAGTTTCCAATAACTCATGTAACGCTTTGGTAAACCTCCCCATCCCACATCCACGATCACTCCTCTATGATCTGAAAACACAACGTTTATAGTTTCTGTATTAGCAACCTGTAACCCGGGAGAAGCATAAATACGGTCTAATCGTGCCGCATATCCTCTCCTCACATAAGTATGCTCCATGTTCCACCCCTACCCCCTCACTACATCCGCTAAGCCTGCTCCCCCTAAAGCATTCCGTAGGACCCCCAAAACACACCCGGCTCCTCTCGGCTTCACATCCTTCCTGCGGATCACACAATTCCAATCCCCCTCAAATAATGTATATATAGGAAGCCCTCACATATGATAAATAAGAACATCCCTCACAAAATCTTCCTTTACGCGCCTGTTGCTGTCTGCAGGCATATAAACACTTACTAAACACACAGGAATCCCACCCCATGTACCATCCACCCTTACTAGTCTCCCATCCCCCCTTCTTCCCAGTGTAACATTTGAAATGGACTGGTCTCCGCTATTAAAACTGCAGCACCTCCCTTGAGTTTACCTGTATACCCAGCATAAACTTTGTACCCGTCAACTAATAAATTCCGACCAAACTTAAAATTATGTTCTTGTACCCCATATCGCCTTAAAAAGGCACTGAACATCCTCCTCTTCACTTCGGCCCTGAGGCCATTTATATTCAATGTTAAACACTTAAAAATGCTAACGGGGGCTTACCAATCGATCTCTTACCATGTGTTTCTTTACGTTTTTGATCAGTATTCTTTTAACTATGCCCGTTCCTAGTCACGTCTTTCTCCTTCCCCTTACCACCTCCCCCCCTGACTTTCCTAGCCACACCCACTGTTTGTTTTTTACCCGAACGTTGTGCAGGCGTTAGAATATCATCACTGCCCGAGCAACTGCCTCCCTCTTAGGTGAAGCCGCAACAGTGATCATTTCTTTCGGACTGCCTTCCTTGTGTATTTCAACTACAGTTTCACAGAGCCCTTGTGTTTGCCCATCCCTCCTACTCACATTGCCTCCCTCATGTACCCCTCCCTGATTCATATGTTGCTCATGCAAGCCTATATTCAGCATTCAGCTTCATGCTGATCACCCAAAAATTCCTGTATAACATTATTTATGGCAGCCGACACTTCACTACCCAAATCCACTTGTTCCACCTCTTCCTCCATACATATTTTCTCAACGTCCTGTGTTACCTCCGGTAACGTAGCACACTCCTCTGGACTCTCATCCACAATCTCACTCCACAGCCTACGTGCCCGAATATGTTCTCCTGTAGACTGGGACATCACCTCTCTTTCCTTTTCCCCTCCTGTCCCTGCTCCCTGTGTCCCGGTCGACGAACGTCGTGGACACTGTGCAGCCACATGTTCAAATGCACCACACAATCGACAGGTTCTCCTTTGCCCGGCATATGTGACATATACCTGAGTTTTAAAATCACTCAAAGCCACAAATGAAGGTATGGATCGTCGCAAGGACATTTTGAGGGTGAAAGATCCCTCACGCAGTCCCGAATACATACCATCCGACCATCGTCCAATCGTTGCTTGATGTATCACTCCATATTCCTCAAACGACGCTTTGATGTCTTCTTCATCCGCCTCAAAGGGGACATTCCGTATTTTTACCCAAGTATAGTACTTAGACACGTCCCTCATTCTCACTTCCTAACCAGGGTTAACTGTCATACACACATCCTGGTACTGATCCACCATCTTGTCATACGCCACAGTCGTCACAAATTTCACGAATATTCTCGTTGAGCCGTTTAATGCAATGCCGTACAGATCTTCATTGTTGATTCCATATGTATCTCGTAAGATAGCAGGCAGTAGAACAGATGCATTTGTGTTATACACCACACCTTTCAGCATTTCTATGCACACAGTGTTGACACGTCTCCTGATAGCCTAAGCCATCTTGAGAAAATCTCGCAGTGCTACCAACAGACAGAAGCACAACAGCCAACGTCCGCTCTCCACCAAGGGTGTGTGACGAATGCAAGAGCTAAGGTGCAGCACAACCTCCCGGCCCGAAAGCGAAGAGGTCAATGTACAGCGGAATTACTTTTCAAACTTAGTGCTGGAATATGTTTTACAAAGCAAATCTCTTTAGGCATGAGTAAGTTTAGGGTAACGTCCATAAACACATTCAGTAGTTTTACGTTTGTAAACACAATCTTGTATGACGAGGACTTCATACTGGTGAAGGATTCTCGATCCAAATAATTAAACTTATGCTCATTTCCTTGTGTTAAATTTGATTCTCAACCTTTCACCTGACGCTGACTTCTAGGGGGAGGGGGGAGGAGAGGGGGGGGGAGGAGAGGGGTGTTATTACTCACTACATGAATACAATAATACAAATATTACTGCGTCTCTAAAACTTTACGCGTTGAAACAAGACCGAGTTTTTCCTGACCATTCCTAATGGCCCTTTCGTATTCTGTGGCCCAGTTTCAGGGCCTGTCTGTCCTGAAACTGGGCGCAGGGTGCCCGGCTGGAAGAGAACCCGTTCCCTAGCATCCAGCAATACTGACAGTCCTGCAAACCGCCCTGACAGGATCATCATCTATCCTTGGAATAATGGGAAGCTTTTAACATGGGACTATACCTGCGTGTTGACGCTGGCTGAGGCCTACATCCATAACAATGTTGGGTAACAGGAAGGTGTAGCGGATCAGGGGGAGGAGTACAGGATCAGTAAGTACAGAGATATGCACCATCAATATCAATTTGTCTCAGTGGAATCGGAGACTTTGGTAACATGCGGAAAGAACGCCATATGTTTCCTCAAAGAACTGGGCTCTAGAGTTAATGACACCACAAGGGCCCCAAGGGTGGACACTTTCATGTTACAGCTCATCAGCGTGGCTATCCAGAGAGGAAATGCTTGCTGCATAATTGGCTCACGTCCAGCTTCATAGGAGCTGATGGAGATTCAGATCTTTGATATATAGTACCAATGTGTTCATGTCTGTGATATATATATATATATATATATATATATATATATATATATATATATATATATATATATATATATATATATATATATATATATATATATACATATATATATACATATATATATATATATATATATATATATATATATATATATATATATATATATATATATATATATATATATATATATATATATATATATATATATATATATATATATATATATATATATATATATAAATGTCGTGCCGAATAGGTAAAACTGATCAATTAGCAAGAACTCATCTAAAATTAAGTCCTTTGTAAAATTCTCTGTTTTACGTTTAAATGTATATATTTTTTAATTTATGTTAATGTAAAAATTAATAATTTTGTACCAAAAGCACCTTAGAAAACTTGCCTAATCTTATTATAACAAGCTCAACTTAATTTAACCTAATCCAGCTAAATATATTTTAGATAAGTTTACAATAATTTAATAAACCAACACAATGAAATAATTTTTTGTCGTTGGGTTCAGAATTATTTTTTGTAAAATTACTGAATTCACAAATTTTCGCTTGCCTTATTCGACAAGAAGAGCGTTGCTCTTTAAGCCAAAATCGCAAGTTTTACCTATTCGGCACGACATATATATATATATATATATATATATATATATATATATATATATATATATATATATATATATATATATATATATATATATATATATATATATATATATATATATATATAAAATATATAGGGAAGTACCACCTCTATAACTGGAATGGGGACCCTTATCCTCAGAGAAGACAATAAACGTACCTCAGGGAAAACTCAAGGTTCTCCCCGGAGCTGTATATATATATATTAACAGCAATTAATTTATAACTTGCAGGAAATACCACACGAGGAAAAACATAAAAGTGTTTTCTATCTTTGTTCAAGACAAATACGATCTGCTGCTGTAGTGATCTGTCTTAGGCAATACTGGAAAAAGTTGGCAGTGTATTTACCGAGCGCTTGTGCACACCAGAATGGTTCAACAGTCCGCTGAAGGTTGTTCTTGCGAGGAAGGATAGTTTGCGCACATCTAAAATTTACATCCCCCGGTCAATGTTTACATGCAAAAACAAGTGCCACGGAGTGTCTTCTGGGGGGAGCCTTGATCCGAGGAACCGCAGGCCACTCATCTCTTTCCTGGAATCAAAGCTTTTTAACTCCCTCTTCCCTCAGCCGCTGCATAACTCCCACGTGTTTAGCGCTCCCCCTGTGGCAACAGCACTCTCCCCAAGTCGAGTCTAGATTGTTCAAGATTTAAACACAACGTTACATGGAAAAAATACAAAAATATTTCTTTTCAACTTTTACAATGTGTGGTTTACACATTACAAAAAATAAAGTACAAAGAAAACCACCAGGATGCCTAGGCATTTCGGGCAGTAGTAGTGGCTTCTGTGTTATTAACACTGATAATTATATTCTGTGGTTGTCTAGGAGATGTAGAAATATTAGACAGCAAACAATAAAATTATATAAGATTCGAAAGGAGAAATAGGAAGCAAAAGAGCCGGAGAGAGATAAGGAGAGCAATATAGCAAGATACAGAGATAAGGAGAGTAATATAACGAGACAGAGATAAGAAGAGCATTATGGAGAGATACAGAGAGACAGTCGGAAAGAATGAGGCTAACGACAGACAAAGGAATGTAAATAGATTAAACTGAAGTGCAAACCAAAGAGGTTTAAAATAAATGGAGGAGAAGGTAAACAGAGAATGAACCGAGGGAGAGGGAGGTCGTGGCTAAGTTAAACATTGCCAGTGGTAACGTTGAGAGATAGATAGATAGATATATAGATTAATGAACACATAAAGAAAAATAAATATAGAGAAATGTAGAAAATATATAGATATAGAACGAGAGGATGAAGAAAACAGGCGGGAGGGAGAGAGAATATATAACGAAATTGATGCGCGCGGACATGAAAAGGAGTTAGAGGCAGGTAAGAAAATAAGAGTTCTAGCGCCTCTCCACTTTCCAACTAGAATTTTTAAAGTGCTGGACCGGTAAGCCAGTGAAATGCCACGGTCAGATGACCAAAAGCTCCAGCTGTGGGTCATCATATGACTAAGACCCGCATCAGGAAACACTTGTCCTGTTTTCAGACAAACCTTACCTAACCTAACCTATCTACTGAAGATTAGGGATTCATCGCAGCAACTCAGCACTGACCTAGAGAGTGACAAAAATTTCAGCCGCTTCCTGCTGCTGTTGTCTCCCATGCAGCTACTGTGTGACATGTTGGCTGCGTCTAGTCACTTTCTCCACGCCCTATCATCCTCTGTGAGGATGAGTTTGGCCTTGTGCGCGAATTTGTCTATTGTATGACGCTTGCGTAATTTGTGCGACGTACCTTTCATGGTCATTTGCGTTCGTGTAGTCTGACGTCGATATGTGCAGTCTCGCTCATGTAATACTTGTCGCACCCTTCTCTGGGGGATTGTGGGTGTAGACGCCGGGCTGTGTCGTTGCAGGATCCACGGAGGCTGGGGCAAGAGATGGTGCTGCAGATTATTACTACAAGATCAGTGTTGGATTTCCTCACCACCACCACCACTTCCACAGCACTAACACTTTCCCACCACTACCACATCTACCTCCACCACTTCCCCACCACCACCACCACCACCACTTTCCCAGCGTCCCCACTTCCCGGTGTCTAAGGACTTTGTTCTTAGTATCATTGTGAATCACAGAAGACTTGAGAGATCTTGGGCTTAAGACTGGCTCGTGCTAGGTATGCTTAACTTCCCGGCGACCTCACCAGGTACCTAGCAAGCTAGCTGAGACGGCTCCATGGAAGGCAGGGCGGCTGAAGGAGCTGAGGCGAGTCTTGAACATGCCCTCGTACCTCTCCCAATGTCAACAACTTATTAACTGGTTTATATTGAATAACATTTTGTTCACAAGCGATAGTCACGCCGCAAGAATGCTGATGTTTAGTTTTTATTAGTGCCTGGTATCAAACCACTGTGTGCGCGCGCGTGCGCGCGCGCGTGTGTGTGTGTGTGTGTATTCACCTAGTTACTCACCTAGTTGAGGTTGCAGGGGTCGAGTCCAAGCTCCTGGCCCCGCCTCTTCACTGGTCACCATTAGGTCACTCTCCCTGAACCATGAGCTTTATCATACCTCTGCTTAAAGCTATGTATGGATCCTGCCTCCACTTCATCTCTTCCCAAACTATTCAACTTCCTGACTACTCTGTGGCTGAAGAAATACTTCCTAACATCCCTGTGATTCATCTGTGTCTTCAGCTTCCAACTGTGTCCCCTTGTTGCTGTGTCCAATCTCTGGAACATCCTGTCTTTGTCCACCTTGTCAATTCCTCTCAGTATTTTGTAAGTGGTTATCATGTCCCCCCTATCTCTCCTGTCCTCCAGTGTCGTCAGGTTGATTTCCCTTAACCTCTCCTCGTAGGACATACCTCTTAGCTCTGGGACTAGTCTTGTTGCAAACCTTTGCACTTTCTCTAGTTCCTTTACATGCTTGGCTAGGTGTGGGTTCCAAACTGGTGCCGCATACTCCAATATGGGCCTAACGTACAGGGTGTACAGGGTCCTGAACGACTCCTTATTAAGATGTCGGAATGCTGTTCTGAGGTTTGCAAGGCGCCCATATGCTGCAGCAGTTATTTGGTTGATGTGCGCTTCAGGAGATGTGCCTGGTGTTATGCTCACCCCAAGATCTTTTTCCTTAAGTGAGGTTCGTAGTCTCTGGCCCCCTAGACTGTACTCCGTCTGCGGTCTTCTTTGCCCTTCCCCAATCTTCATGACTTTGCACTTGGTGGGATTGAACTCCAGGAGCCAATTGCTGGACTAGGTCTGCAGCCTGTCCAGATCCCTTCTCATCAACTTCATGTCATCTGCAAACAGTGACACCTCAGAGTTTATTCCTTCTGTCATGTCGTTCACAAATACCAGAAACAGCACTGGTCCTAGGACTGACCCCTGTGGGACCCTGCTGGTCACAGGTGCCCACTCTGACACCTCGCAACGTACCATTACTCGCTGTTGTCTTCCTGACAAATATTCCCTGATCCATTGTAGTGCCTTCCCTGTTATCCCTGCTTGGTCCTCCAGTTTCTGCACTAATCTCTTGTGTGGAAATGTGTCAAACGCCTTCTTGCAGTCCAAGAAAATGCAATCCACCCACCCCTCTCTCTCTTGTCTTACTGCTGTTACCTTGTCATAGAACTCCAGTAGGTTTGTGACACAGGATTTCCCGTCCCTGAAACCATGTTGGGTGCTGTTGATGAGATCATTCCTTTCTAGATGTTCCACCACTCTTCTCCTAACAATCTTCTCCATGACTTTGCATACTATACATGTCAGTGACACTGGTCTGTAGTTTAGTGCTTCATGTCTGTCTCCTTTTTTAAAGATTGGGACTACATTTGCTGTCTTCCATGCCTCAGGCAATCTCCCTGTATCGACAGATGTATTGAATATTGTTGTTAAGGGTACACATAGCGCCTCTACTCCCTCTCTCAATACCCATGGAGAGATGTTATCTGGCCCCATTACCTTTGAGGTATCTAGTTCACTCAGAAGCCTCTTCACTTCTTCTTCGGTTGTGTGTACCGTGTCCAGCACCTGGTGATGTGCCACACCTCTCCGTCCCTCTGGAGCCCCTTCTGTCTCCTCTGTGAACACTTCTTTGAATCTCTTGTTGAGTTCCTCACATACTTCACGGTCATTTCTTGTTGTCTCTCCTCCTTCCTTCCTTAGCCTGATTACCTGGTCTTTGACTGTTGTTTTCCTCCTGATGTGGCTGTATAACAGCTTCGGGTCAGATTTGGCTTTCGCTGCTATGTCGTTTTCATATTGTCGTTGGGCCTCCCTTCTTATCTGTGCATATTCGTTTCTGGCTCTACGACTGCTCTCCTTATTCTCCTGGATCCTTTGCCTTCTATATTTCTTCCATTCCCTAGCACACTTGGTTTTTGCCTCCTTGCACCTTTGGGTGAACCATGGGCTAATCCTGGCTTTTTCATTATTCCTGTTTTCCTTGGGTACAAACCTCTCTCCAGCCTCCTTGCATATTGTTGCTACATATTCCTTCATCTCATTAACTGGCTTCCCTGCCAGTTCTCTGTCCCACTGAACCTCGTTCAGGAAGTTCCTCATTCCCGTGTATTCCCCTTTCCTGTAGTTTGGTTTCATTTGTCCTGGCCTTCCTGCTTCCCCCTCCACTTGTAGCTCTACTGTGTATTCGAAGCTCAAAACCACACGATCGCTGGCCCCAAGGGGTCTTTCATATGTGATGTCCTCAATATCTGCACTGCTCAAGGTGAATACTAAGTCCAGTCTTGCTGGCTCATCCTCTCCTCTCTCTCTTGTAGTGTCCCTTACGTGTTGGTACATGAAGATTTCCAGTACCACCTCCATCATCTTAGCCCTCCATGTATCTTGGCCCCCATGTGGCTCCAAGTTCTCCCAGTCGATTTCCTTGTGGTTAAAGTCGCCCATGATCAGGAGCTTTGCTCTGCATGCATGAGCTCTTCTGGCCACTGCAGCCAGTGTGTCAACCATCGCTCTATTGCTATCGTCATACTCATGCCCTGGTCTCCTGCTGTTCTGTGGTGGGTTATACATCACTGCTATTACCACCTTGGGCCCTCCAGAGTGAAGCGTTCCCGCTATGTAATTACTTTCGTCTCTGCTGTCTCCTCTCTCCAGCTCATCAAAATTCCATCGGTGTTTCATCAGCAGTGCCACTCCTCCACCCCCCCTCCCTGTTCCTTCTGTCTTTCCTCAGGATCTCCTATCCCGTTGGAAAGATGGCATCTGTTACCATACCTGTAAGCTTGGTTTCTGTGAGCGCTATGATGTCCGGTGATGTCTCTTTGGCTCTTTCGTGCCACTGCTCCCACTTGTTTGTTATTCCATCAGCGTTTGTGTACCATACCTTCAGTTTCCTTTCCAATACTGTGGTTTGGGGGGCCTGTGAGGGTGGGAGACCTGGTAGCATACTGTGGGATTCTACGACTGGGGGTTGGGTGGAAGCTGTGGGTATGGATTGTAGTGTGTCTTGGGATGGTGTGATAGGTTGTGGGGTTCTGAGGATAGTTGTGTGTGTGCTTGCCCTTGCTTCTCTGTTCTGCTCTGACTGACCTCTGCTGGTTCCACACTTGTTTCCTTTCCTATCTCCTTTCGCTTTTTTGTCCTCTCCCTCAGCTGCTTTCTCTCTGTTTGTGTTCTGTCTCTGTCTAGGAACACCTTCTTGTACTCTTCCGAACTTTTCAACCGTGGTTTCTCTTGGAGGATCCTGTTCTGCACTGTTTCTGTCCTGAGAATCAGCTTGATCGGTCAGTTTCTCCCCTTCAAGTACCCCCCTATTCTCTGAAAATTTACAATCTCATCCATGTCTTCTCCCCCTATTTCTGTGATGATTTTCTCAATTTCCTTTCTTTCTTCCTGCCGTCTTTCAGTGTGTGTCCTTTCCTCTCTCTCCCGAACCCCATGGATAATCACTGATTTTGCCCTTTCCTCCTCCCATTGCCTCTTCCTCAGTGACTCTGGTTCCTGTCTGTATGTGGTCATTTTCTCCCTTGATTTTTCCAGTGGCTCTTGGTAGCATGGTTGTGCCTCAGCATTCGACCTATCTCCCTCTCCATCTGCACCCATCTGGTCATCCCTTCCACTCCCTGACCCTTCTTTGCAGGCTGATATGACCTTAGCATAATTCATATCTCCTTCCTTCCTGTTCAGCCTCTCATCATCGTATGGTGTGTCTTCTCTGGTCACTACCCCTGAGACTTGCTTCAGCCTGTTTACCTCAAATTCTAGGACCTTTACCCTGGCTACTGCAGTTTCGACTTGTGCCTCCCAATTCTTCGTCTCCTTCTCCAACCTCTTTTCCCATTTCACAGAGAGCTCCTTCTCCATTTTTTCAGAAAGCTCTCCTAATTTTCTCTCCCATTCTTGCTCTATCCTTTTCCACTGTTCCTCCATCCATTCCTCCCTACCAGTACCATTGTCATCTGATCCCTGATTCCTGCGAGTCCCAACCATTTTTTTTTTAATGAAAGAGAGAAAGAAAGAGAAAAAGAAAAAGGGGGAGAGAGTGAGAGATAGGGAAAGAGAGAAGGGGAGCCTAGAAGGAGGGGAAAAAAAGGGAAAAAGGGGGAGAAAGTGAGAGAGGGAAAAGGTAAGTGAGAGGGGGGAGTGACAAGGGAAGAGAGAGAGAAAAGAAGAGGAAGAGAGAGAGTAAGAGAGGAAGAGAGAGAGGGAGAGGGAGAGGAAGAGAGAGAGAAAGAGTGAAAGGAAGAGAGAGAGGAAGAGAGAGAGGATGAGAGAGAGGATGAGAGAAAGGGGGAGAGAGAGAGAGAGAGAGAGAGAGAGAGAGAGAGAGAGAGAGAGAGAGAGAGAGGGGGGAAGAGAGAGGAGAGGAGAGGGAGAGAGATGGGGGGGGGAAAGGAAGGGTTATAGGGTCGCTTCACAGGAAGGTGTAAAATCCTGTATATGTGTGTGTGTGTGTGTGTCTATATATGTGTGTGTGTGTGTCTGTATGTGTGTGTGTATGTGTCTGTATGTGTGTGTGTGTGTGTGTGTGTGTGTGTGTGTGCATATGTCTGTGTGTGTGTGTGTGTATGTGTGTGTGTGTGTGTGAGTGTGTGTGTGTGCATATATGTGTGTGTGTGTGTGTGTGTGTGTGTGTGTGTGCTACAGCTATTCAAGTGCCTATCAGCAGTGCTGTTCTCAACACCAAGTGTGTGTGCATATGTTTATGTAAACAGTCCTTATTTCCCACGTATGTACTACATATGTATTGTATATGTACCCGATCTCTTGGTTCCCACTGTACTCTTATGCGTTTAAAATTACGTTCAAAAATAAATACACTAGGCTTCGCCTATATGCCGCTACCTCTAAATTCTATTAAATGCCAGTAAATGCTGCTTATTCTAATTCTGATAGCTCGAGGAGAGTGACCCCCAATTCCAGCTAGAGACAGGTATTATTGACCCCATGCAACTCAAACTAGGTGAATATTACTTGCGGCTGGCAGTGGAGTAAAGTTGCGGGTCTGTCCTGTCCCAGAAGTTGATGTTTGATGCTTCTCGGTAATTTTTCCACTAACTTCCTGTATGCACTATAGTCTCTAGCTCTTCTAATTTTTTCACTCACTCACTGTATTTACTGACACATCTATACATATCTCTTATCTCCCTGGTCTTGAGTCGCACTTATTCTTCAAAATACCCCACTGCTTTATTATGGCAACACTATTTAGGCCTGACACAACCGTTCACCCTTCCAACGGCCTCCACTAAACACTCAGCCACTATTTCCTTTGTTTTCTTTTCTGTGATCACTTATATTTCCTTTTTTCGGGGATTAAGTGATTACATGCACTCTCATGCGTGCACACTCCTATATCCCACACTCTATTCCTCATGGCACAGTCAGAAATTATCACCAAAACACGAGCTCAAACCGCGCGCGCGCGTGTGTGTGTGTGTGTGTGTGTGTGTGTGTGTGTGTGTGTGTGTGTGTGTGTGTGTGTGTGTGTGTGTGTGTGTGTGTGTGTGTGTGTGTGTGTGTGTGTGTGTGTGTGTGTGTGTGTGTGTGTGTGTGTGTGTGTGTGTGTGTGTGTGTGTGTATGTGTGTGTGTGTGTGTGTGTGTTTGTGTGTGTGTGTGTGTGTGTGTGTGTGTGTGTGTGTGTGTGTGTGTGTGTGTGTGTGTGTGTGTGTGTGTGTGTGTGTGTGTAACCTTAGTGTGAATAACGCCATTTTTGTTGATAAAATAAAATTAAAAAAAAAATCCTTATTAAAGTGAACTCTGCATTGTCTCACTTTTTGTATTTTTTTTTAAAACTAACTGCCGAACAATAGACGTCTTATATTCCTAAACAATGAAATCGAATATTTATTGCCTATGAGTTGTGTATTGCACACTTCATGCGGTCATAAGACACATGTGAGTAGAACTAACCAATAGAAACATCAGTAAACAAAAGATGCTCCATCGTTGAGGGAAACCTGAAGGCTGACTCTAAGCCGACTTACGTCAAACAAAAGAACCTTAAGCATTCCTAGTCTTAATTCCAATATGACAGGGTAAGTGAAGTTTGAAAGCCCCACATCAGTTCCTGGTAGCTTGATAATGTCGAAGTAAAAGCTCTGGTTGGAAAAAATTGCTGACATCAGTAAAAGCTTCTCACAGCAACTTCAAGTAATGGACAACTCAAAATGACCAACTAATAGTATAGCATAGCAGTTTAAATCACACATTATAGCACCAACGACCCACCCCGCCTGTCCTGCATGACGGAGGCGACCCTCATGAATGATGCTGGGAAATCTGGCTCCGTCTTGCTTCCTGGCCCTCCGGCATCCACCTCTCACTGCCAAATTTTTTTTTCATTTTTCCAAGTCGTCTATTTTAAAATTTATTTGTGTGCTATTCACCTAATATTTACTTACATTTCCCTCCCTTCTCCCCCCCAAAAATATAAATTATTTTATTGCCATTCATTTGTTTTTAAGCATAAAATGCCAAGGTCTCTGGGCTGATATCTAAAAATATATGTTCACTACCAATTTTAAGGCGAAATCTCCTGTTCGAATTACAGTAATTTTAGGGGATTATAACAGTAATTATGGCATTGTTGTGAGGGGTGACCTTTGTGCGTGTGAACTATTATCACTGCAGCTCTCCTGTACTGTGCTTATAGTGTAAATAATGTAACTCATTTTGTAAGCAGGAAGAGCGTAGGCGTAATATTATTATTATTATTACTATTATTATTATATTATTATTATTATTATTATTATTATTATTATTATTATTATTATTATCACTGTAATTATCATTATTATTATTATTATTATTATCACTGTAATTATTATTATTATTACTATTATTATTTTTATTTCATTTTATTATCATTATTACGTTTATTGTTATTATTATTATTATTATTACTTTTTATAATTTCCAAAAAAAACACAAGGAGAATTTTTTTTGAAAAGGCCAAAGATGCATCGCATTTCGGACGGAAGTGCAGAATCGTTTATACACAGTGAGATGTATATCTCTCACTGTATATATGATGAAGATTTACTTAAACCTTCATGCATGCAGCATTAATGACTCTCGTGGTAAACAGCACATGGAACTGCATGTCTCTAGCAATTAGCAATACAATCTGTACGTAGTCACTTCCAGTGCATATTACGGCATGTATATTACTTATATGGGAGAACTCGTAAGATCCCTGATGGGCGAAACATCTCAATAAAATACTATAAACAGTATACTGAGTCTTATTAATATACTTTCGCTATATAAAACCACTGATATACAGAGCACTGCCGTATGTATGGTGGGTATAACAACTCTCTCTTCCTCTCAACACTCAATGAATTCGTTTCAAATTTTAATCTGATAAAACCCAATCAAAAACAATGGGCTCTCAATTATCTTTTTTCCTCTACATTAATTATGAGACTGACATTTAGGTCGGGTAGTCGTTCCACTGAGCTCTGTTAGCACTGCTTGTTTATTCTGCCCATTGCAATATACATGAATGTTATTTATCTGTGAATTAATATAACGTTTTATTGTTATAGTTACACTGTTATGGAACACACAATAGACGAGTCACCCTGACAATGCTGATAATGTTTGTTGACCAACGTTGTATAATGTTGGGGGCGCTGATTATTATAACAAATATGTAATTTCCTAGAATTAAAAAAAAGGACTGGGTGTTGCCAACTGGTAAAACTGTTTATGTTCCATTTTATTGATATGTGAACATTCAGAATTACGTAGAGTTTAATTATTAATTGTACACTAGTTATTTGATTTACAGTAATTCCATAATGCAGCTTTTTGCACAGTGCTTATTAAAAATGCAGGAAGTAAGACCATGCTGAAGCGTAAAGGATATATATACATACCTGGAGGAGTCTACCTGGAGGGTAGTCCGGGGATCAACGCCCCCGCGGCCCGGTCCACGACCAGGTGGTGTATTTCTTCTCTCTGCCTATATATGCTGAGAGTTTATTTCCTGCTTTAGGGATTAAAGCGTTGTTGTCCGGTTGTGAAATGTTAGGTTGAAGCTTAATGACCCTAGTGTAGTCGATAGGCTTTAAACCCCATTAACCAACCGTAGGGCATAACAAGGATATATACACGGTTAGGTGTATGTCTCTGTGTATATGAACATTGAGAGTTATCTTTTACTGCTATATTGATTATTAAGATATTTTTCGCAGGTGAGGGTATTAATGACTCTCGTGTAATGGATAAGTCTGAAACCAAATGGACTCGCCAGTTGATGTATATACATAGGGTATATACATTGTGTTTACTCTGAGAGCTTACTTTAATCCGTATTTTACGGAGGTTGTCATTGATGCCATCTCTATTTTCTAGTAGGTACCTGTTAAATATTTACCAGACATTTCGAAAGATAACCTTTTTTTTTAACATACTATCTGTCTCCCACAAAGGTATGGTTACCCGAAAAAGAAAAATTCTTTCACCATCACTCAATCCATCATTGTCTTGCCAGAGGCGCTCTGACATCACATCTCAGACGCCCTTCTAAACTGCAGTATTATTACCCCTCCTTCAGAGTGCATGCGTTGTACCTCCCGCCTCCAGGACTAAAGTCCGCCTAACCGATTTCTCCGAATCCCTTCATAAATGTTACCTTGCACACACTCCAACGGCACGTCAGGACACTCCACTCCACAGGCTCGCACACGTCTGTTGGATGTCCAAGTCCCTCGCAGACAAAATTTCATTTATCTACTCCCTCCAGCATTTCCCATGACGACCCCTACCTCGCCTTTCCTCCACTAAAGATTTATACACCCTCCAAGTCATCCTATCCTGCTCCAAACTCTCTAAGAGTCCAAACCCCAATAACACCTTCCTAAGCCATCTGGATAATACTTTTAGTAACGCCACATCTTCTAGTGTCTCATCCACGAATTGTGTGCATAATATTCACACCACACATTACCCTCAGACATCACATCTCCGATGCCTCCAGCTTCCTCCTCGACACAACGTTTAAAAACTGTTTTCCACACCCATATAAGAGTGTTGATACCACTATACTCTGATGCTTAGATAACGTTCTTTGCCTCCACAGATGCCTTACTGTACTACCCACTTTTTTCCCCCCTCATCAATTCTAAGGTTGAACTCATCTTTCTTAAACCCTTCAGCCGACTAGTACACTCCCAAATACTATCTGACCACTTCCTCCACACTTCAGAAAGGATTCTTCTTGTTCGGAAAGGTTGGAAAACACTACGTTAAACATAATGCATTCAATGTAAAAAGAAAATCCCCTCTTACCAACCTTATAAAATAGTTACATGGAAATGTGGGAAACTAAATTGCTGCCACATATACAACTATGTAATCTTTGCCTACCGTGGTTGAGATATATAATGACAGCTCTTACTTATGATGAGGAACAGGGACCCTTGTTTGATGTATGGATGACAGCCCTTGTGATCAAGAAACGTCGAATCACGGTTATGTTGAAAACAGCCCCTACTTAGGGTCAAGAGACAGGGACCTATGGTTGGAGTGCTGATGACAGCCCTTGTGATGAGAGACCCAGCAAATTTTATAAACAGCATCACTTTGTGATGGTGATAGCTGTGGGTGTGATTCATCGGTTATGGTAGTGAATGAACTGTGTTGGCGGGGGATGTCTGTTGTCGAGGGAGTGATCGTGGTAGTGATATACGTAGGTAGTGGTGGTGGTTGTGGTGGTGGTGGTGATAGTAGCAGTAGTAGTAGTAGTGGCGGTGGTGATGGGAGCAGTAGTAATAGTAGTGGTGGTGGTGGTGGTGGTGGTAGTAGGGGTGGTTGTGGTGGTAGTAGTAGTAGTAGTGGTGGTGGTGGTGGTGGTGGTGGTGGTGGTGGTGGTAGTAGTGGTGGTTGTGGTGGTAGTAGTAGCGGTGGTTGTGGTTGTGGTGATTGTGGTGATGGTGGAGGTAGTAGTAGTGGTGGTGGTGGTGACGGTAGTAGTGGTGGTGGTGGTGGTGGTGGTGGTAGTAGTAGTAGTGGTGGTGGTGGTGGTGGTGGTGGTAGTAGTGGTGGTAGAAGTAGTAGTGGAGGTGGTGATGGTAGTAGTGGTGGTGAAGATGGTATGGTAATTACAAAACACTCACTGTGTGTAAAACACATCTCAGTATTAACGTAGCAGCAGCGCCTCGTCTCTCAGGTGTCATACACTCAGAAGAGACCAGGCTGTACGACACTAACAAGATATTCATATATTGCCACACTTTGATATTTTATGTTTTTCCTCTGATAATCTGACGTTAATATTAGCTGTCAACTTGAGAAGACCCGTCGTAATTCGAACAAAAATTAATAACATAAGTACTTTACAACCACTGAGCACCCATGGTTACCAAGGGAAAATAATACACATTATTATAACTCAGTAATATGTCAGCCAGAGTCTACGTCAGATCTCTGATGTAACTTGTTAAGATGTTTCTCCCTCTTCTGGCACTGTGTTCACGTTTCATCCATTGATACGAAGTATCATGATATACCGACATGATATTTGTTAGTCCTCCACTATATTACTCTTCTAAAAACCTTAGGTAATCATGATTCTGGTTTGTATACCCCCTGTGTGTCTAAATAATAATGTGTAGTAGGGTTGTGTCTCCGGCGTGATCGTGAGTGATCAATACAACTGTTAGCTGTCGCATTTCATGGTGTCATGTTTTCATCGTATTCTTTATATAATGAAATAAATTTATTATAGCATTTTATATAATATATATCATAGTATTTTGAGCGACCCCATGTATAGTAAAAAGCTATATATTTAATAAATCTAATTGTTTGATCAGTACTATTAGAGACGATTCGCAGTTCTCTTTCCCATCCCTCGTCAAGAAGTGTATATAGGGTATACCCACCATAAGACGTATTACTCCCAGTATGCATACGCGCTGAGAGTTTACCTTAAGCTATATTGTAGGGATTAAAGTATTCTTGACCGGTGGTGAATAGGTGACACATAATCTTATGACCCTCGTGTAGACAGTACAGGCTTCAAGCCCCATGAACCAACCAACCACATATACCAGTGTGACTCTGGACTTGATGTAGTGTGTACCTCCAGACAGTGATTGTCAAAGTCTGTTTACGTGACCTCTACTTTTCCTACATCACCCGAAGATGAGTACTTTCATATATTTCATTGTTTTATATTTGTTATATATATATATATATATATACATATATATATATGCATTATTCATTATGCAGGAGTTGGAGTTTTTTTCATATTGGTGCTGCTGTTATATCATCTCCGGTGAATCACTTTAAAGGTCATTAGCCAGAGTGGTAAAGATGCACAAAAGAAAAATTGGAGGATTTCTTATTAGCGACGTTTGGCCACCACAGTGAGTATAATCAAATCTCAAACAAATGTTTTTGACTTAATACAGACTACTGCGTGAACGACACGTTGTCAGGCAATGATTTCATAATACGTATTAATGTCTTAATACCTTTTTACCTCGTTGATGTCATTTAATAGATCCTCACTTCTGTCACCCAAGGGAGGTTACCAGGCGGCTTACCCTGTGAGGGTTGTCCTGTAACTTGGCTTCTCATACCCAGGGGAGACTACTAAACTTACCCTGTTAGGGATATCATTTAACCTGGCTTCTCTCACCCAGAGGAAGCTACCAGGCTTACCCTGTGAGGGTTGTCACATACAGTATTGCTTAAAATAACTAAATAGCAGATTGCAGACGTTAGGAGGCAGGGAAAGTTCCTGCTTTTGTTAAATATATAATACACTCGTTTTCTCCCTCTGTTACCATCTAATTTTAACGACGCAGTTATGGAAGCACTAGTGAAACTTTGATGTTTATGTATTAGACTAATACAAGTTTCTTATCAACAGCAGTATGTTACTGGAGCTGGATGAGATTTATATATTGTAATTTTTTACAAGCGCTTAGTAACATCTCTCAAAACTCGTGTGTTACATAGGCCGTCTCTGTACCATCAATGTATCTTTTAAGCTGGCCTATTAGTAAAATAAAAGGATGAGGTGGTAGGGGAAGTGGAATATTTAAATGGTTTCAGAAAGAAATCCAAATATTTTTCCTTTTTCCTTGAAGCTTTTTCATCCACTTCTCCATATAGGTCCTACAATATATCCTATATATATATATATATATATATATATATATATATATATATATATATATATATATATATATATATATATATATACACACACACAATACATACACAGCTGCTGACGGTGGAAGATGTATAAAACACAAGACTTGATCTCAGTACAGGGCTGGGGAGCGTTGGTGAGGCGTGTGTGTGTGTACAGTCTTAATGAAGGGCAAGGGAATTGTGTGAGAGAGGTATGTAAGGGAGAGTGAGAAAGATAAGTGAAGGAGGCAGAGAGAGAGAGGAGGAGGAGGAGGCCAGACATGTTTCATGGAGAGGGAAAAGTCGTCATACTTCCTCCAACGATCTCTCTCTCTCTCTCTCTCTCTCTCTCTCTCTCTCTCTCTCTCTCTCTCTCTCTCTCTCTCTCTCTCTCTCTCTCTCTCTCTCTCTCTCTCTCTCGCTCTCTCTCACACACACACACACAGTAGGTAGCTGTATTCTGGACATCGTTAATCCACGCTACACTCTTTCATAATGAGGGGGGAAACAATGCCGATATTTCCCATCTATTTCCCAGGCCGTTGATAGCCGGATATAATGACCACGTACATTATATTTCCCCCTGCAGTGCCTAATATAGCTGCAGTATATAACAGCAAGAGAGAGAGAGAGAGAGAGAGAGAGGTGGGCGAGGAAGCTAGACAGCCAACAGGTAGTGTGCGTCAGCCAGGAATAGTTCGCTTCTTGTTCTGCTGTTGTTGTGAAGGTGAGTGCTTCCTCCCCAGCCTCCACCACTTGCTTACTGATCCTTCCCTTCCCCCATTCACCGACGCACTCATTCACCCATTGACGCACTCATTCATCCACTCGTTTCTTGACGAGCTCAGCTACTTATTTATTCACTCTGATTCATTCATTGACTTTTTCACATACTCAATGATTCATTAACTCACCAACTCTCTCACACTCATTCAACTTTATAACGACATTAAGTGTAAGTTTCTCAATGTATACTCACTACGAGTGCACTTTATTTCCTGTTTAAGAGACTAAAGCCTTCTTGACTGGTGGTGGACAAGTGACGTGCAACTTTAACGTCTTAACCAACCAAAACAACTCCATATTTACTCATTCACTCACCCAGTAACTCACACATTCAGCTCGCTAACACTCGCTTACTCATTGTTCCTCCTATACTTAATCGGTATACGAGAATAAAATCCAATTTTTTTACATGTAGTTTGCAGATGATGCAAAAGTAATAATGTAAACAGGAGAAAAGAGTGAGAGGCTGCTAGAGACCTTGGATAGACGACGTATATTTTATTAGACAATTGGAATCTGAAATTAAATTTTAACAAGCGTAAGGTTAGGGATATTAGGGGAAAGAAAAGACCGGTAACGGCACGTAAACTCTCTCTTTTGAAGAGTTTTACAAGATTAGGGTAAGGATTCCTAACGTCATTTACCAGCGAAGTGCTGTTACCTACATCAGCTCGTTTAAAAGCCTTTTCATGAGACATACAAATATGGAACAGGATGAAGCCGGAGCCATCTGTGGGCCAGCAATTTCAATTGATCGCCTGACTTTATTTTGTTGATATCATTATGCTATATGAACATGTTCCAGACTCACTTCAACCTAGGAATAATTGATCTCAGATGTAGCGATGTTCTGGAGAAGAGTACAGTCAGAATGAAGTTGCTGCTTGCTGCCCGTCTTGTGTAGAAACTCACTTCTCTCTCTCTCTCTCTCTCTCTCTCTCTCTCTCTCTCTCTCTCTCTCTCTCTCTCTCTCTCTCTCTCTCTCTCTCTCTCTCTCTCTCTCTCTTTCTCTCTATCTGTCTATCTATCTATCTATCTATCTATCTATCTATTTATCTTCTTTCCTCCCTCTAACACACATTCTGTGTTTTCAACTTCAGTATATCAATTCCTTCACATTACGGGGTTTCTCTTTAGCCAAAACAAATTACAAGACATGTTTTGAGTCTCTCTCTATACTCTATTACACATGAAAATCAATACATCTACATAAGTGTGAGTGTTCTTAACAGAGTTTCTGAAGACATCAGGTCAGAAGATGCGCAAGTTTATCGAAGTGACCTCGCGGAGGAATAACGAGAAACTTCGAAAGATTACAAGAAGTGATACGATGCATGAATCAGTGTCAGTCAGCACAAAACAGCTCATCAGATGTATTTTCCTTGAGCCCCGCGTGACGTTGCCAGAAAAAAATGGCTTGAACCCCAACAGGAGTAATTAAGAGTTATCAAATAGATGCGGGTGAGCTCTGAATTCCTCACTCTTTAGAAGGTTCGCCCACACTCTGAGGACCGAAAACAAAAACAAAAATGAACATTGTTCTTCCTGCTAAATATTAACGTAAGATTCTTAGCACTACGAGAATAAATGTTTTCTGGATTTAACTCTAAATGTGACAACTAATATTTAGACAATTAACCAATCACTCCCTTCGGGACAATCAAGCACAATGAACCTTACCTATTATCGTAGAAATCCTTCACACTACAAACTGCACCATTAGCAGGTAATAAGCATTAGAAATGAGTTTTAAACTGAGAAGATCAAAGTTTCTCTCTATGAGGTCGCTAAGATTTTTTGTTCCACCTCTTCGATATTTCTTTTAAGTACGGATTTGTTAGTTAAAGCTGGGTAGGTGATTAAATAGCATCCTGAGCCGAGGATTACATAACGCATACAAATTATATACAGAACTTCAGCATTTATTCTAGGCTAATTATCTCATAGAGTTTCTGGGAGATGAGTCAGAGATCGAGTGTGCAGCAAGCATTCCCATCTCAGGAGAGCCACAGTGAGTTGCGGAAACATGAATGCTTCAGTCCTTGGATCTCTCGTTATTTTGATAAATATGGAACCCAGTGATCTGTGAATTTGTGTCATCTCTAACTTAAGGGCCAATGGTTTTAAATCCCTTTGGGACAAGTCGATACTGAGAGTTCAAGTCCTTGTACTTAAATTTATTTCCGCATGATCATTCAGCGTTAGTCAGCACCATCCTACTGGCTGACGCTAAATAGTACATGTATGTCGTCTAGTATAGATGCGACTATCTTCAATAATTTAAAGTAGTCCCTTCGGAACTATTAGTAGAGTAACTTAGATTTTGGAACAAAAATAACAAAGAATATCATCCATCTATGCGGGCACTGGTTATGGCAAGGCTAATTATGATAAATGTTCGTCTTCCGTTTATTTTATTTGCCAACCCTTTTATCTTGTATACAAGACGATCGCAAAGAATATTTTGTGTTGCGATCATTTTCGATCATAGCATCTCGTAATATACATAATGTAGTTTTTCACACCATTGAGGTGCCCCAACTGAATTGTTTGTGAGTCATTGTTGGAGTGGGTCTTGATTATGAAGTGTCACTAGTTATGATTCAACATCCCACTCCAGTCATTTCCCCACTAAACTCCTTGGGTATTTTGGGTAGAATATATGACACCAGTCCAATTAAAGCCATTGAGAGGAACATGGAGGTTGCCATGGCATTTGTACAGACTGTGATTCATCAATAATAAAACTAAGTTCTTTACAGCCACGACCTTCAGTTTGGGGCTGTAATAATGTTAGTGGAATTACCGACAACATGTTAGGTTTTTTATAAAAAGGCACAAGTGCAACTAATGCGACACTATTGTGGCAACGTTTCACTCCTGGAGCGCGAAACGTTGGTACAATAAAATGTCCCATTTGTTGCACTCGTATCCTCTTGCCTAACAGTTTGGGACTGTTGAGAGATGGAAAACTGCAAAACAAAGTAGACTGGCTTAGGGAGGAATTTTTTTTATCTACCGAAAGGGTACAAAATCATTATTGGAATTAATATATGTTACCCTGTCTTTTATCCTCATATAGACGGCGTTTTTTTCCGTCTAGAAAGTCATGAATGGCGTTAGACCCAAAATGAGCACCGAGGACCGTACTGCTGGTGGAATTAATTTGTTAATAGAATGCTTTAAAACTGAATTTTATCACAAAGCTCTCTTCCTTATCAAATAATTTCAGTGTGTACGAGACTTGCATTCACTGTTGCCAGAAAGACAGAAGTCTGTGAACTTTTCGTATGTAAACATTACACGGATGATATCATACTGTAATACTAATGAAAGATCGCAAACCTTGAAGATCTAGCTTCCTAGATTGATGGAAATACCCAAAAAAAATATATAAAATACATGCACTCTACTGCATACTTATAAACCATACCCCCGGCCGGGATTGAACCCGCGGTCATAGAGTCTCAAAACTCCAGCCCGTCGCGTTAGCCACTAGACCAGCTAGCCACAATAAGATTCATCCAACTAGGTATATTTCTACACCATAGGAAAGTTAGCACAGGCACCTCTGTGACCACAAATGCAAGTTTTTACAGACGAATCTCCAGCTAGCGTGGCCGTGACGAACTCTAGCTCAAGTCCCTTCACTGCCGTGGGTTCAATCCCGGCCGGGTGTATGGTTTATTTGCAATCGTGTCATTACGATTTCTTGAGTCCTGCATACTTATGCTAATTCTCACAACAATAAAATAGACTTTAGTATCCTTTACGGCGAATCTACCGTGTGAATCATCCGAGTTTTATTTATGATAAAATATATAGAACATAATATTTTCAGAGAACAACTCTTTACAAAATAATATTGAACCATCAATATTATTTTGTAAAGATATACTGTTAACTCTTGGTATGTCGGGCAAGAGTGTCAATGATTTTCTCAAAAACTTTGCTTCCAGGTTCTTCAAAACTGGATGTAAAATGAAGCATCCACTATCTTGTTTTTGTCTTGTGGATTAGTAAGGCGAGTGTCTTGTGGATTAGTAAGGCGAGCCAGTACGGGCTATGTATCGCTTCTTTTATGAAAATTGTGGCTCAGCTAAATCTGACAGTGAAATGGTTGAAGATTTTTTTGGTGTATAATTAAGGCGCTCTCTAGAACTTGTTGTTTTATCTTCCCCGTCGTCAGTGTTTCCCCAGTTTGTCTCTCTCACGTTTGTGTCTATCCCCGTCTGTGTCTATGCCCGTCTGTGTCTATGCCCGTCAGCATCTACCCCATCTCTGCCTCCCCTACTTCCTCTTAGCGTCTGATCTTTCAGTGGCTGCCTGGACAGTGGTGTGGTGGTGGAGGCGTCGTCGATCACTGTCTTGCAAGGTTACCCTCAGAGGAGCTCCATCGTTCTAGACTCATAAAGAAAGGATTATGTTGGGGCAGGACCAAAAGGCTATTGACATGTTAAACTTTATGAGAGGTGGTGGATGAGGGATCCTATAATGGAGTGGGCCAAGGCGAGTTGTGAGGGACAATATGAACGGAAGGAAAAAAGTGCCTGTACCGTTACTATATGATAGTGTGTGTGTGTGTGTGTGTGTGTGTGTGTGTGTGTGTGTGTGTGTACTCACCTGCATGTACTACTAACATTTGTGATTGCAGGAGTCTCGAATCTTAGTTCTTTGCCCCTCCTCTCAATTTATCTCTTATCATATTTACTCTCTCCTGGTGTCGTGGACCCTATCGTATTTACTCTTGAAACTATGTATGAAACCTGCCTCCACGACTTCTGAGATTGAAGAAATATTTCCTGACATCCCTGGGGTTCATCTGTGTCTTTAATTTCCATCTGTACACCTAAGTACCTGTTTTTCGCCTCTCCAACAGCCTGTCCCTTTCTACCCTATCAATTCTTCAGTGTTTGATATGTTATCATATATTCCGTGTTTCTTCTGTTCACTAACGTCGTTAGATTCAATTTCATTAGCCTCTTCTCGTAGCTCATTTTCCACATTTCTGGAACAAGCCTTGTTGCATACTTTTTTGCTTCTCCAGTTTCTTAACAAGCTTTTCCAGGTGTGTGGTTGCATGCCTCTGTTGCATACTCCAAGATGGGTCTGTGAATTACTCTTCGTTGAGATTCCTAAAAGGTAATCTTAGATTTGCCAAGACGCATATACTAGGCAGGGTATTCGACTGATGTTCACCTCATTGTTATACCCTCGAATTCGGAATATGTCATAAGCCTACAACGAGCATGATCTCAGTCATATCTTGTCAAACCACCAAAGGAAGTGCTGTATTAGATTTCTTACTATAGACCTACAGAATTTGCGGCACCGATATCCTTTAAGACGAATGCTTCAGGATCACCGACATCCGCAGTTTACGTTTCTTCGTTATCTTCACACGGAACAGAAGAAGAAAATAATACATACATACATAATTCTTCGAGAGTCGACAACAACAGTAACCGGTTTTTAAATTTTTTTCCACTTTTAGGTTACTCCAGATGGCTCATTACAACGCTGCTACCGTCCTCTTCACCACTACAAAAGAAGGTTAACGCCAACCACGAGTAAAATGCAACAATTTACACCATTCCTTGATGTAATTGCTATAATTGTGTGTGCATGACGACTAAGGATCTGACCACGCGTGTAAATGTACACTAAAATTCCAAACCCACATGCAGTATCAACAATGTCCGTGTTTTACACCGTAATGCCTTAAATTTTCTTTCATAAATAAAAGGAAAAACTATCATCCAGTGCTAAGGAGGTTTCCAGTTGGTGAGACCATTGACTCGCATGCTTGACGGCGCACACCGCCCTCCTGACCTCACCTTAGTTAAGACCACTCCTCAAGCCTCCTCGTCACATGTTGTCTACTCCTATACATGTCTGGGTTTCCCATGTACTTTCTATAGACTTGAGAAAGCTTTGTCCAAGTGAAATGCCCTACTAAAGTTTCCTTTCTGTTAATGTATTCTTGACTGATTAGATAAAGCCCCTGTCATTAATAACGACATCCACTGCATCTGAGAGTCATTTACTCTGTTGTTATTATTATTATTATTATTATTATTATTATTAGTAGTAGTAGTAGTAGTAGTAGTAGTAGTAGTAGTAGTAGTAGTAGTAGTAGTAGTAGTAGTAGTTATAGTAGTAGTAGTAGTAGTAGTAGTAGTAGTAGTAGTAGTAGTGGTAGTAGTAGTAGTAGTAATTTTATTTGTATTTATTTACATGGGAAACTGCTAACTACGTGTTATACAGAGCCTGAATGGAATGGGAAGTAATCAGGAAAGAGTAGGGTAGCTCCAGTTCTTTAAATCAAGAGCCCTTCACCAGCGTCAAGAAGTTCCTTTGGACAACAAATGCCCTACCGCTAGCAAGAACAACAGATGATACTTAGCCTCCGGCAGGATGATGATTGGGGTGGATTACGAGAACCTTTCATGTTACTCATTGTCTGGAAGGGCAAATGCAAGGTTATCAATCCTTGGTTGTGTTAAATTTACTGCAGATAAAGATCACTGAGGGTCTAATGAGGAGTTAAACTCGGAGATCATGGCCTATTTTTACCACTGCCTTTTGCTGAAAGAATTAGAAAATAAAGAGACCGGCGGTTATGCTTGGATATTAGTTCACTACTGCGTGACTGACATGATTTCATCACTTTCTAGTACTCAGTTTACCTCAGTATGTATGCACTTGTATTTTTTTCATCCATATTGTCGATATTGTAATACCTTCTGCCTTTATTGAGGTAAACTGAGTACTAGAAAGTGATGAAATCATCTCAGTCACGCAGTAGTGAACTAATGTCCAAGTATAAGCGCCGGTCACTTTATTTTTCTAATCCTCTCAGTAAAAGACAGTGGTAAAAATAGGCAATGTTCTCCTTGTTTAACTCCTTGTTAGACCCTTAGCGATCTTTGTCTGCAGTAAATTTAACACAACCAAGTATTGATAACCTTGCATTTGTCCTTCCACACAATGAGTAACATAGATGAAAAACACAAGTGCATACATACACTTAGCGCATCGTCATTGGATTCGTTTCGGTCCTGGGAGTGACCGAGGCCCCAAAACCAAAACGAATCCCATGAAGAAGCGCTACGTTTACGCGCCTTCCCCAGTAACTTACGTAAGAACCTGTATGACAACTAAATATTCACGGGTGGTTGAAGAGTTGATTACAGAGGGTAACATCTCTTGGCGATTTAACACAGTAGTGTGAAGGTGAATAATGTAGTCAGGAAAAACAGTTGTAGAATACGCCAACACAATGTAAATAAGACACGAAATGTGTATTATGTTTTTTTATTCATGAAGACACTTTTACCCACTTTATCAATTCATAATGAAATCCCTGATGGTTGACGTTGCTTCATAAATAAAATTTCATAATCCGCATGTTGTCTTATATTTACATAGTCTTGGTGACCTGAATCTATGGTAATTAATTAATCATCTACTGCTTCTCAGTAGATGACTAATTAATTACCATAGAGAGTTATTAACAAAGGATAACCCAGGATAGCAAAGAAGTATAGCTTCACCGGCCACAATACCGAAGCTAGGAAAATACAGGATGCAGAGGAGATGCAGATCAAGATCTCGTCACTGGCAGGCGGGACCCACCAGTGGAAGTAGGTCATACCCAAGGACATTTCCACAATCTACTTGCTAACCAGAGGTTAGCAAGTAGGTTGTGGGCGTGTAGGTTGTGGGTGTGTAGGTTGTGGGTGTGTAGGTTGTGGGCGTGTAGGTTGTGGGCGTGTAGGTTGTGGGCGTGTCCTATGTAACAAATGCTATGATGTTGCTGTGTCTGATAAGTGTTATATGTTTATATAATTCTGCGAGACTGAGGAACTGATTACCTCCTCCTCTTCTACAGTCTTCCGTTTATGTCTCTGTATTGTGTTGTTCAAGTCAGTGGTTGGAGAAACGTCTACAGATTAAAGTTACACAGATGCTACACATGTATCTAATTCATTATCTTGTCGGTGTTGTATACCATTAATATATTACCTACTCTCATGACAAAAGAAAATAAGGAACCATGTAACATATCAACTGGGTGAGACATAGTCAGATACGTTGGCTGCACGTAAATATCTGAAGTATTCCTTGAGGGTGTTCCGGGGGTCAACGCCCCCGCGGCCCGATCCATGACCAGCCTCGATAAGCATACAGAAACATATCCTTATAACCTCACACCATGAAAAGTATTTGGCCGTGTAATACTCGTCACTACGTGACAACCTGATGCTTCACGAGTTGTATTTCCGATGGCTCAAACGAAGACACTCCTACGTACCTAGCCACTCATACCGACACGCTGCATCCCTCACCATTATTCAGTTATTCGGGTAAAATTCAGCTCTATTTTCTTCTGCACTCAGATCACTAATTCTAGCAACTGTAAATCAGAGGTCGCTGTAGCTGTCGTGGTTTGTCATCTGACCAACGATAGCCAAAACTACACACGATCCCTTAAACACCAACTTTGTACTGTGCCCCACAGACACGGCACCACTGAACAGGTCAACTTATGACAAAGACTCGTGTTATGTGAGTTTTCCTTGCTCTGTTTCTTGAAATACGTTCATAGTCATACCTTTACCATGGCTGGACGCTTGGCGACAGAAAAAAAAAAGTAAAATTAATAAGAAGTACAGAAAATATACCAAATGATGTTACACACTGCGATCTTCTACAACATCAGTGAAGCATTTGTTAGTATTCAGTAAAGCTTCAATGCGTCTAATTTAAGTATTATTTGTAAGGTATTACTGGAAGTTTACTGTGAGTCTTCATTTTTCAGTTCTTCGTAAACTATGATTGTATAAATATTAAATGAGTGAGGGGGGGAGGGGGAGTCTTATTCAGGAGAGCGTGTTTATCATGATTCTTCTTGGGCTTAGATATCTTTATGTTCTTATTCATTACCAGCTAACGCGGGAAGATAAGAAAAATCCTAACCGTTTTTCTTTGCGACTTGTTTCTCGCGAGAGGAGATATGGGTAATGTAATCCGATTCCGAGAGACGGTACCTTAGTTTCAGTCTAACTTGGACCATTAATTAGTCACGCATTAACACACGAAGGCAAGGGAACCAGCATAAACATGAGAGAAGGAAGAAAGAAGGAAATGGAGATAGTAATGCTAAAGATAATGCTGGCAGTAAAAATAGTAGTAGTAGTAGTAGTAGTAGTAGTAGTAGTAGTAGTAGTAGTAGTAGTAGCAGTAGCAGTAGTAGTAGTAGTAGTAGTAGTAGTAGTAGTAGTAGTAGTAGTCATTGCGTCAGTCTCCTGGTCAGTCAGACTGCTGAGGCAAGAACTGTTAAACGTACCAGTTACAGCGGAGAAGGGTCTGGGAGAACAGACTTGCGGAATGAATGTTAATCATGTAAGCGGCATGTTGAACACGGCCCCAGGAACGAGGGAAGGGAAAGAGGGCAGTTCTGTTTACCTAGTGAGGGGAGCCACACCCTACACGGTGAGGGGAAGACTCCGCAGGCTGTGTGAGGCCATGAATTAGAGCAAGATTAGGTCATCGCCAAAGAATGTCAGTAAAAAAACTTATTCGGAGAGAGTCAACGATAACAAACATTCCTCTCCATTATTATTATTATTATTATTATTATTATTATTATTATTATTATTATTATTATTATTATTATTATTATTATTATTATTTATTCGTTCGTCATTTATCATCTCCGAAATTATCTATGCGAGATTTCGTTATAGCTTTATTAAACTGACTTTAAATCAGAGTGTGACAAAATGTATTCTTAGTAGTTGCTGTTGAACAAGAGAGTCAACGAAGTCTCAAGTGGGGCCCTTTGATCCTTGTTTGTGGAGAAGCTTACTTTTACCGGCCAGAAATTCAGGGAAGGAAATAATGTGTTGGCTGGTGTTGACACGAGGTATTACTGCCCAGTAGCAGGCAACCCCCAGCTGCCTTGACAACGAGAGAGAGAAAGGGGGACACAGATAGACACAGAGATAGCTGGGGTAAGGAAGAAGAGAGCATGGAAGAGAGAGATGGGAACAGAGAGAAAAAAATAGGAAAGATGGGAACAGATAGAAAGCAAGCAACTCCTACGATCTATATCAAGGCTATCTGCTGAGGACACACTTCACTCTAGATACCTTCATTTATATCTAAATCGTAAAGAAGATAGAATAACGTAAGACTCTCTCCCCACCCTCCACTCCCTACGGCCACGCAACCAGCATGGAAAAAAATGTGTAACCGATTTCCATGATGCGTGTGAAACGTGTATAAGCTACTGCTACTTATGCATCATCAATGACATCAATAGAGACAGAGACGGACACAGCAAGAGAGAGAGGGAGAGCGGTAGAGCAAGGCTGCCAGATTCTAACCAAATGCACCAAGTTATGAAAGGCAAAAATGAAAATCATTTCTCGAGATGCTGCCTCCAAGACATTCATGTCAGTCAGTCAGTCAGTCACTCAGTCAATCAATAAATCAATCAGTCAGTTCTCTCCTGACAAGTGGAGTTCCCGTGCGAGGTGTCAGCAGCGGTGCTCACACCTTTCCCATCATTCCTCCTAAGGAGGGAAGAGTCTTCTCATCCTCATCATTTTCCCCTTCCTCCTCCTCTTCCTTCTCCTCTTCCTCCTCTTCATCCTCCTCCTACTGCTCAAATCCTTCCCACCAAGTCTTCTTCTTATGAAAGAAGAGCCAACTCCTCCTTCTCCTCCTCATTCTCCTTCTCCTCCTCATTCTCCTTCTCCTCCTCCTTTTCCTCTTCCTCCTTCTCCTCCTGCTCTTCCTCCTCCGCCGGGAAGGTGAGACTGCCGGAAATTACGGTGGGGATCGTGTGGAGTGGAGAGTGTAGGTGACAGTGCTGATGACTGTTTCTGGTTTGCTCGCGCGCTTGTGTGTGTATGTGTGCGTATGTGTGCGAAAGAGAGAGAGCAACTTAGCTACTCTTTCTTTTGAGCACTCTTTTGTGCTCTCTTTTGTGCTTTTTTGTCTTTTGTGTTGTGCACCTCCACAACACAAAACACAAACAATACACTTTTACAAGCCCTAAAAAAGACGACAAAGAAAAAAATCAACGTCTCCAAGGCTCGTTCCTTCAAGAAAATTAATTTAAATCCCAATTAATGGCACCTGAAAGGCACTTGATCCAGGTAACTGGGGCTATCGTCCTCTTCCTTACATTGAAGCTGATTCCCTTCTCCAAGCAATGTATGACCCGTACGCGTTTAGTGGTCCCCTCATGCACATGAGTGATGGAGAGTTAACAGAGGTGCTATTTCAAACAGTCAACGTGGGAGTAACCTCCCACGTTGGTCATTATTCATACGAATCACCAAATCACAGACAGGAGCAGCCACCCGGTGAGCGACACTGTCTAACATGTCTTACTGATATCCCGTAGCAAAACACACACACACACACACACACACACACACACACACACACACACACACACACACACACACACACACACACACACACACACACACACACAAAACTGCGTTATGAAGATCGACATCCAGCTCAGATCATCCAGTGAACACTATATACCACCTACACACGATCCAATTCCACTTTGCAAAGGCAGGATTTAACAATTCAATTCGTTTTTAAATCTTTACGTTTAAAAAATCATTCTTGCTTATTTTTCTTTATGGTAGGTTAAGTTGCGTTAGTATGAAGAAACATCAACACTCTCTTCCCCTCATCCCTCATCACTAAGAAACATCAATACTATCCTCCTCTCATCCCTGGTCACAAAGAAACATCAAAAGTATCCTCCTCTCATCCCTGGTCACAAAGAAACATCAACACTATCCTCCTCTCATCCCTGGTCACAAAAAAACATCAAAAGTATCCTCCTCTCATCCCTGGTCACAAAGAAACATCAACACTATCCTCCTCTCATCCCTGGTCACAAAGAAACATCAACACTATCCTCCTCTCATCCCTGGTCACAAAGAAACATCAAAAGTATCCTCCTCTCATTCCTGGTCACAAAGAAACATCAACAGTATCCTCCTCTCATCCCTGGTCACAAAGAAACATCAACAGTATCCTCCTCTCATCCCTGGTCACAAAGAAACATCAACAGTATCCTCCTCTCATCCCTGGTCACAAAGAAACATCAACAGTATCCTCCTCTCATCTCTGGTCACAAAGAAATTGCTTCAACGTTGAACCGTCGTCACGTGACCTCCTCCTTCCCTCAAGGAACGTTCTTTGACACAAGTGAGGGATTCAAGATTCAAAGAAACTACCTGACCTCCCCTCTTCGGATCGACTATCTTTTCCGGCTATCTCCCCAAGCGCTGTATGACCCCTTCGGGTTTATCAGTCCTGCCCCCTCCCCCTGAATAAAATACTATCACACAAGACACCGAAAACACCAAGCTTAAGCTTTAAAAATATAAATAAAACAGTAACAGGTTTCAAATTTTTCAGGGAGACTAAAGACTCAACACTAACATCCATGTTCCGTCTGGTAAATATCAACTTCTCATGAAATTCAATTAGGTTGTCAGGAGTCTCCATTATTTAGGAAATGTGAGAAAATACTCTTCTTTTCCGTGTGTATTTATTATTTTCTTTAGTACCTTACATGTTATGCTTGTCTGTAGTATTGGTACGTAATTTGACACCTAATATCTCTCTACTATAATGTCATGACATTAGCTATCTTTCAGGTCCCGTAAATCTCTCCGTCACCTGAAATTTGTTGTATAAGAATATTTTCAAAGATTTAAGACGGGAGCTCTTTCATTTATTATTCAAGGTGACAGCTTGATAAATCCCATTGCCTTAGCTTTGTCGAATTATCTTAAGTGATTGTATATCTTCACCAGCATCCAGCGTTGTATGGGTTGTTCTTTCATCTCCCAGGTCTGACGGTGAGACTCCTCATTCGTGTAACCTTCAGTAATCTAGTGAGCTCATACACTACCATAGCATTTTTTCGTATTCATTCCTGAATTCCAGAATTCTTTGGACTCTATGCTTTCACCAGCCAGCATTATATTTTCCTCTATCTGCCTCCATCTTCTAATCACCCTGGTTGGCCGGGTAGAGGATGGAAGGTCAACCCTCCACCACTCCTTCCGTTGAACGACCCAAGCGAGTTTAGATTAATTCAGCTAAACAGTAAGGTGTAGTTGTGCAGTAGTTTATCTCGCTCCTCCCGCTGAGTAAGTATTCCAGCCACTTCTCGGCGGCTGTCAATAAAGCAGACAGTCGTGCTTTTGCTGGCACACCACTGATTTTCATATGCCATTGTGTTGCTTAGAAAATAATATTTTTGTGTCGTAGTCCCCTCTACTGGAATGTAATTTCCCTGTTCGCCTTTCCTCTCTCCCTTCTCTTCAATTCCACCTCCAGTGTGAACTTCAGAGTCAATATGTAGAGTGTTTGTTTTTTGTGTGTGAGTGCAAATGTGTGTGTGTGTGTGTGTGTGTGTGTGTGTGTGTGTGTGTGTGTGTGTGTGTGTGTGTGTGTGTGTGTGTGTGTGTGTGTGTGTGTGTGTGTGTGTGTGTGTGTGTGTGTGTGTGTGTGTGTGTGTGTGTGTGTACGTGTGTGTGTGTGTGTACGTATGTGTGTGTGTATGTGTAAGTGAATGTGTGTATTTGAGAGAGAGAGAAATGCATTTAAAATATAGAGGAGAGAAGTGAGCTTGGTACTTTCTCTCAAGCGCTGCTTTAATGGTTAAATAACTCCACAGTATGAGACACAAGAGGCATCAGACCGTCTTAACTCATACAAACGTGACAATAATTATGAGTAGTGATGAGTATATAATTGGTGAAGAGACATATAATCAAGATGTATGTATCTTTTAGTGGGATGTATATATCTTTCAGTCAGTGATATATATCTTTCTGTGGGAGGCGTATATCTCAATGGGAGGTGTATATTTCAACGATAGGTGTATAACTTTCAATATATTTACGTAGAGAGGTGAATAGCAATAAATGTATGCTGAGAGGTGTATATTTTTCAATGAATATACTCTTAGAGCCTCCATCAGTAATTATATAAGAACTTAAGAAAGAGGGAACACTGCAGCAGGCCTACTGACCCATGCGAAGCAGGTCCATGTCCTCCCCCCAGATATTAGCCCAATGACCCACCTAGTCAGGTCACTTCCACTTAAGGAAGGAGCACGGCATCAGACCTAGTAGCACAAGGTAGTCAGGTCCAACTCACACCCACCCACACCCACGCTGAACGACACACAATAATTTAGCTTCCTATTTTATATAATAATAATAATAATAATAATAATAATAATAATAATAATAATAATAATAATAACTAATAATAATAATCGTATTCCAGAAGAAGCCCCTCAGGGCTAGGCTGAAACGTCGTACAGGTTACGTTTCCTCTGAGAGAACACAGTAGATCATTCGTGAACTGTTGATATTAGCAAAACATTGGGGAAATGAAAGCGTATTCTGGTATTTGAGACTGTTCTACCACATCTGTCGATGTATATTTTTTTTTCTTTTCGTACCATACCGGTTTTTGTGCGTGTGTCTTTGTTCTGTCTTTCCAGCGTCCAGGAGACTCGTGGCTAAGGCAGCTTCAGGTACCAGAATAAACAGACTGCACTCAAACACTATACACCAACCACGCCTTTCCCATTATTCATAACCCCTCACACCAACCCCTTTTCTCCATCCTTCAAAACACGTCACAGCAACCCCGCCTCCCCACCCTTCATAACCTAGCACAACAACCCCGCCTCGCTATCCTTCATAATCTACCATAACAACCCCGCCTCCCCACCCTTCATAAGCTATCACAACAACCCCGCCTCACCATACTACATTACCAACCAGTACCCATCTCGCTCTTCTCTGTGTCCTCCTCTGGTAATTGCCATATACTCACCCCCTCAGAAGACTTTTGTAATCACTCTGATACAATACTAACCATTTATTCTCATAACATTACATCTCTGCCACTATGCAACCCTTCTTACACTCAATTACTGATCAAGTTGCCTTCAAACAGAGCAAAGATTTTCCCCCTTTAGTTATTTATCTCTTTACATAATTATAGGAAGAACAGAGACTATAATTCCGTAGATATGACAATGTATAAATAACCCACATAATAGAGAGGAAACTTCTGGCGACGTTTCGGTCCGTCTAGGACCATTGTCAAGTCACAAATGAGTGAGAGAAAACCTAAAGAGGTAAAGAGAAACTCATATATCAGCTTACAGGGATTCACTCTAACTATCATTGAATCATTTAGAGTTTAATCCCTTGGTTGCCAAGTTCATGTATGGTTTGGAGTAGCGTGTCATGGTCAGGTCGCTCTGTGTAGTTTTATCAGGTCACGGCTTTGATACACCTCTTCACAGAGAAAACACACGCTGTCCCAGTACAAGAGTGTACTGCAACGTGTGTGTGTGTGTGTGTGTGTGTGTGTGTGTGTGTGTGTGTGTGTGTGTGTGTGTGTGTGTGTGTGTGTGTGTGTGTGTGCCTCCTATATCCAACTTATCTGAGTCTCCCCTAAAACTGAGCTGTCTCTTGAACAAGGCTCACTCGGCAGGAGCTGTCGTAGCCCTTAAAAACAGCAGCAGCAACGACATTAATAGTAACAGCAGCAGCAGCAGCAACAACAACAACAGTAACAGCAGCAATAGCAGCAACATCAACAGAAACATCAACATCACTAGCAGCAACAATAAAACCAACAGCGGCGTCCACAACGACAGTAGCAGCAACAAAATCATCAGTAACAGTAACAGCAGCAACAGCAACAACAACAACAACATCAACATCAAAAAATAGCAGTAGCAGCAGCAACACCAACAACACCACCACCCCCATCTACTACAACAACAACAGGAACAACACCAACAACATTACCACACCACCACCACCACCACCACCATTACCACCACCTACAACAACAACAACACCAACAACACTACCACCACCACCACCAACAACAACAACAACAACAACAACAACAACAACAACAACAACAACAACAACAACAACAACAACAACAACAACAACAACATCAACACCAACAACAACAACGTTGTCTAGGTGTATGTTTGATTGTCTCCAGGTTTCCTCCCTGACTTAGTCTTTGTTAATGGGTGTGAGTGTAATCCGTGCTACCACCGCAGCAGCACGGCCAGAGTATTTCCTCTGCTTCACTGTATCACCGAGTCAACATTTACTTTCCACTCCCTCACCTCGTTTCACTTAATGGGTTGCCGCCTCTTGTTCACCCTTTCTCGCTCCTCGGAATTATCATGGTGGGCAAAAACGTCTTCCGCACCACGCTCAAGGTGCTGAGAAAAAAAATGCGTATTTGCAAATGTTTTCTCCACAAGGCACTGAAAAAAATGCGTATTTGCAAATGCTTTCCCATAAAACGCTAAAGATGAATGTGTGTTTGCAAATGTGTTAGCCGCTAGACGCTAAAATATGCGTAGTTATGAATGCGTTCTTCACAAAACGCTAAAAATGCTTAATTACAAATGTGCTCTCCACAAGACGTCCTCTCAAGGGAGGTTCCTTGATGGTAGTCAGGGGCTCTTGATCTAGCGAATTGAATCTGTGCTCCAATTCCCTGAATTAAGCCTGAATGTCTTTCCCCCTCCAAATGCGCTGTATAATACCTACGGGTTTAACGCTCCCCGTGATAATAATAATAACACTCGAAAGACTCTAAAACATGAATCTTCTCCACAAAACGTTTAAAAATGTATATTTGTAAATATTTTACGCCCATGACGCTAAAAGAAATGCGAATATCATCTGTTTTTAGTGATCAGACAACACTGGAGAATAAGGATATTCTTTCGAAAAGGATTTAGAGGCAGCATAAGACATGTGCTGAAGTAAAAGTGAGCTTCAAGAAGCGGGAGACGCCACCCTGGCCTGGTCTGGACCGGACAGCGGGGTCGGTGACCCCAGAAATCGATCAGAGGTAACAATGAGCATCCCTGGGAACCTAATCAGCGCCTTGACCTAGCAAAAGCTCAGGGATTGTAAAGGCACATTGCTGGACATTCCTTTTGGGGTCAAGGTGCCAACCTGCTAGGGTCAGGGTGGCACTCTTAGGGTCATGGTGCCACCCTGCTGGGGGTCATGGTGGCACTCTTAGGGTCATGGGAATCTCCGTAACGAGAGCTACTATGCGTTACTCATGGTGGCCAAAGTTGTAACGTGTGAAGAAAGATTTTCGTACAGTGCAGGACACTGATTAAAGAAAACGTCGAGTATCTGGAATCCACTGCCTCCACCACCAATACTACCACTATCACTACCACCAATACTACCACCAATACCCCCACCATCACTACCGCTATGACTAGCACCACCATTACCACTACCACTATTACTGCTACTACCACCACTGCTATTACTACCATTACCACCCTGGTCATCACCACAATCACGAGTGGTGGTGTGCTGACACAGATATCTAGTGAGGTACTACTGCCACCAGAAAGGGGTAGTGGGGCACCCCACACCAAGGAGCAGCGGATCACCACCATACCACCAAGGTGTGCTGGAGCACCCCCCACCACAACCACCAAGATGTGCTGAAGAACAGCGCCCAATTTTCCCTCCTGAAGGTCATCAACTCCTGCTGATGCATAACATCGGAGGAGACACAGAAGGTAGCCGCTTGTTCTCCCGCCTCGTTAAGTTTAAGGACCAATTAGAGCCGAGAGGGAACCAGCGCAAACTGCCGGTCAGAAGAGTTAATCCTTCCATACAGGATATTACACAGTGGCACTGTGCTGAGCACGCAGTGGGTGAGTAACCAGGGGTGTGTGAAAATGGGCGGTGGCACTGCAGAGAATCTGCCGAAGAAAACCTTTGTACGTGTTTTGTTCTGAACATTTACGGTGATTGTTGCTGCTTGTGTTTGTTGGCTTGGCCTTGTTGTCTCTCGGGAGACATTGTCAACACACTTCCACATTTGTTGACTTTATGCTGGAATATATCATAGTTATGATTCATTTACGCCAGCTGTTCTAAGTAAACAAGAGTGATGTTATTGTAGAAAGGCACTATGTCCAGAGCAAACCTCTATTTATGGACTATGTTTTGCTATAAACGTAGAGAGAAAATACATTCTATGAACAAAGGTTTGGTATACGCATAGCACCTTTCTACAATACTAGTCGGCAGCGATACATGTCCCTCAAACTGTTGTTACAAATCTTAATACACCTTGTTATTACAGCTATATTATTTCTGCCCCCAAAACTTATCTACTGTTACCTACACTTACTATTAGTAGTATTCGGTAGCTGTTATTATTGCTGTTATAACACAAATTACTATTAAAACTAATACAAATAGCAAGGATTTTCCTATCCCCGATGAGTTGGAATGAGGCACAACCCGTCCTCACTGAACATGACCTTAGACGCCGGCGGCGCCTAGACCAGTCGTCGTCACCGACACCGTGGAACATAATACTGGAAGCTACAAAATTTCAAAAACACTCATTCCAGACTCAGCACAGAAATTACGTGACCTCATGGCACCCTCTCAAAAAACTCACTTTCCTCAGGTCACTACATGTCACTCACACTTCACTTCCAGCCTATATATACTGTTATTTTCGACCTCTGTATGTTAGAAGTGATCAAGGTCTTAAAACTGAAACGTTTTATAATAAATGTAGCCTAGTGTTTGCTCACGTGTGTTTTTAAACCACTCTCATCCTTGTTGATTGCATTTCTAGCTCTTGTTATATGATAATCCCGCACCATATTGCTGCCGTAGTGTCAGCAAATTTCACAAGTACCTTATTTATGTTGTTAATATTAACTAGCATTAACAACATGAGACACAGGGAGCACTGCAATAGGTCTACGGCCCATAATTAACATTTCCTACTCGCGTAAAACAATGGTAGAATACACCGAGAGTATGTATATAAATGCCCATTACAGCAGATTATGTTTAGAATCTGCAATAATAGCCACAACCGATAAAACTAATCAAAACCCAGGATCATTTACAATTTCCGAAGTTTCAACGTGGCTTATTCTCCCAGTACCTGATACTGGTATTCCCTAACCTCACTCACTCTGCTGGATTGTGATTTCACGACCTCTTTCTTTCACATCTGGACCTCTCTCTCCGACACCTATAAATTCCCATGTCTTGCTCTGATTGAATTGATAAAGCTCCTAATATTCACAGATCCTACTCTCTCACAACCATACCCACTCATGTGTCTGTGCAAACATATGTTCGTCATTTACACAAATCCTCATGTATACAAGCTGTTTACCGTCGTAATCTGTCATCAAGCCAATTTTCCTAGAAACGCTGATATAACATTTTCTTTGGGAATGATAGTGTATAAAATTGTCAGGAACCGAAATAAAGCAACAAAACATATAAGGGATTTAACCTTTCAGTAGCACTGCTTTAAAAATGAGTAAAAAGTGCTTAATTATGTTTTTAAGCCTCTTTGAAATACCTTTAATGAGAAAAATAGGCTTAATCAAGAAGCTTACGGAAGACCCCAGCTTTCAGATTATCGTTATTATATTTTGGCATCTCATTAGCGCTGTATTAAACTGTCGAGGATCATCATTATTATTAGTAGTAGTAGCAATAGCAGTAGTATAATCATATGTGCTGTACCCTGGGGATCATACAATGCCTGTGGAAAGAGTTTAAATTAGATTTGATTCCAGGTAAATATTAATTGCTTAGAGACACTACGCTGTGGGGAGCTCTCAACAGTACTGCCCAACTGATTCTCTACCTTCATTCACCTAAGAATTCCCCACGTTCAGGTAGTTGCTCGTCGAGTTCCAGCTGTCAAGAGGAACTTCTAATGTATGTTTTCCAGTGCGTTCATCCGACCAGGTGGTAAGACAGACTCACAATATTTGTTAAAAGCTCAATAAGAGAAAGAGAGAGAGAGAGAGAGAGAGAGAGAGAGAGAGAGAGAGAGAGAGAGAGAGAGAGAGAGAGAGAGAGAGAGAGAGAGAGAGAGAGAGAGAGAGAGAGAGAGAGAGAGAGAGAGAGAGAGAGAGAGAGAGAGAGAGAGAGAGAGAGAGAGAGAAAGTGGGTCCTCTCTCCACTACTATAGCATCAACAGTCTCAAGATCGTGTTTTATCTACGTGATTTTAAGTTTTAACTCCAATATATGCTACAACAATAACTGCAGTAACTGCTATAACAACAATAACAGCGGTATGTACTATGATAACAATAACAGCTATTAAAAACTACTGATGTTAGCTGTGTGTTTTCGTCGTTAACCGCAGTTAGTTGTTAGAACTAGAAATTAGTTTGAGTACCACTGTAACAGTAATACAATAAAAGATCACGAGTCTTTATGACAGTAAGACACAGTATGGGGTGACGGCCTTTTAACAAGACCTTTCGTCTTCTCAGTAAAATGCCTTAAGATGAAAAGTCTTCTCAATAAAATGTCGCAAGATGAAACGACTTCTGGATAAAATGTCGCAAGACTAAACGTTTTCTCGATAAAAGTCGTAAGATAATTTTTTTTCTCAATAAAATGCCCTAAACCGCACATTGTGTCTTATTAACATACCTCTCGGAATATAATAGGACTGATATACAACATGAGTGTTACTCAGGCAGCTGGCGGTCATGCGTCACAGCTGTCAGACGTTACAACATGATGACGACGAATGTGGAGTTGTGTGACGGTGTCTCCCGATAGACGACCACTCGTATTTTGATGTTGGTGAGGGCTCTTCGTCCAAGGAACTGGAACTATCTTCCACTTTCGTCGGATCGCACCCGATTGCATCCCATTTCCCCAGGGGCTATACCACCCCTACGGGTTTAACTCTGAGAAAGGACGAGGCCGTGCTAGGAAACAAAAAGCACTCATTATCCTGAATGTTACGATTATTGCATTCATGGGAAACAGCTAGACTTATGGGGGGATATCCAGGGCGTGGGGACTGGGACATAGGTCAAATTCAAGTATGGAGTGGCGGATCTCCAGTTCGCTGCACTAAGTACTCTTTACCGGCATCAAAACCCCTCCCATGAAGGGCATCATCAACGTTGTGAACAAAAGACAGCTCAAAGGTTCCCTTCCTCAGGAGAACCTCTACAGCGCTACCAGACGTTCTCACACCCTAGCTACTCTCCCACAAGGTGCTTGTAAATTGCCAGTGTGATGTCTTGTGTGGAAGCATTCACTTTTCTGATCGCCACTGCGCACTAATTCCCTTTGGGTTATAATTGGTCCTTAAAATTAATGAGCCGGGAAGTACAGGCTGCCGCCTTCTGCGTCTCCTACGATGTTATGCAATAGCAGGTACTGAACACCTTCAGGAGGGAGAGATGTAAACTTTGATCCATCACACCTTGGTGGTGGTGGTGGTGGTGGTGGTGGTGGTGGTGGTGGTGGTGGTGGTGGTTGCTGTGAAGCCTCATACCGAAACCTTCCAGTTCTGGCTAACACAATTCATTTCATTCGTTTACTAAACTTTTGTTCCTGTAATAACTCCATGAATTAGAATAAAGGTAACCGCACGCTTCTGGCGTATACGTTTCTGTTTAAAGAAGATAAAAACTCTTCAAGAGAGACAAAAGTAAAACTTTAATATTCGTCACATGGAAGAATTCTCAGCATGTCTGGAAAGGACGAATTTTTCGAATTTTTCTTGAATCACAGCTATCCAGCGCAGGTGTTAGCTAACAAAAAACCTCGCTGCCTAGGTGTTAGCTTACAAACTACCTCAATAACTACGTATTAGCTAAGAAGCAGCATCATTACTGGGCCCTGTGCTGGGTTTTCTTTTTTTAATTCCACTGTATACCTATATACACATATGCACGTCTTTATTAAGAAACAGAAGAACATTTAACATGGTAAAATAAAGATTCTTCCTCCTCTAATATCAAAATTTATTCTCTTTTACATTACTGACTTTATTAATACCATGATGCAGCTGCGAGTCTGAAATTACCCGCCCTCCGAATCAATAATATTTGAGCTAATTACAGACATGTATGGATATAAAAAGATTATCCCCGGTATGAACGCCATATTAATTAAAAATCTCATCAGGCCAGTGGAGAGTCTAAAGGCTTAGGCAATTAGTCTCAATGACTGGCTAATTAGAGCTTTAATTAACAGAGCAAACAACACTCCTCTAACAACACAGAAAAAGCTGGCTCCGATCCCTGGCATCTGGCCGGAGTTATCGCAGGTTATTATAATAACAACTTTGTCAACTGGATGTGAATTTTCTTTAAAGGTTTCTGCGAACTGTTTTTCGCCGGTAACTGAGGAAAAGAAAGTCAATCTGGTTATTTTAGAGCCTGTGGAGAGAGAGTGTGATCGTCAACAACCTGAGTGGTCAGAGACTGTCGGAAGATCGAGCCTGTAAAAATATTTGCTCTGAATGACCCACTGAAGTTTAGCTCTTTATAAAATACAATCAGAACACTGTGGAGTACGAAATGCTAATCTGAGCCTCAAGCTATGTGAGCGCCATTTTGAGTGTCAAACTTTACGAGTGCCAGTTTGAGTGTTAAGTTTCGTCACAACAGGATACTAGAGCATCAAGCTGGGGTTACGAGCAACACAAAAACTGAAACTGACTGATTTAACCGAGTTAGTTTACACAATATTTTAGAAGGGCGAGGGTGGGTTGGTAACTAAGTTTGTGAAATATGTTCTTTACACACTAGAACTCTCTTTTATTTGGTGAAGAGAATTCTATTTCGAATGATTCCGGTTTAGCTAAATTATACTGAGCAGTCTCTTAAGTACGATGAATTTTCTTTTTAACAAAATTTTAACTCTAGACTTTTGAAGGAATCTGTAAGCTCCAGATTACCACTTATAAAATTGTGGGACGACACTAACGCCTAATTATATTACGGCATTTAGCCTGAGTTTTGGACACTACTTAATATTTCATTCACTTACGTGAAGTTAATCTAATTTTCTTTTTTGGTATTTACTCTGTTCTATTCAGGTTTCAAAATGTCGTTTTTGTTGCCTCTCCTAGATTATGTCACTGAAATTATTCTCAGTATGTGTTGTTCAGGTTGGTGGTCTGGCATATGTCTACTCCCAGGTCCCTTTATTTATCTGATCCCATGATCCACTTCCCTCCCAAGTAGTATCATGTTTTCGGTCTTCTTTCTCCATCGGATAATTTAACTGACTCACGAAATCGTAATAAAAATTTAACTGATTTGTATATTTTGAGGCTAAAGTCCAGTAGCAGCTTCTTCACGTGGTTTCCTTTATTTTTTTCGGTTTACATCCTTTTTATTTTTTGATATAGTGTAAAAACAAACAGCATGTGACCTAAGACTAGCCCTTTGGGAACTCCAGTGTTTACATTTACCCACTCTAGTATTTTGCCCCTCAAAGTTTTTTGGTCTCTCTTAAAAAAAATTTAATGGAGTGAAATATTCAACCACAAACCCCAACCTGAATCTCAAATTTCTGAAGTAGTCTTAATATTTAATAAATGCAGCATTGAAGGATCTCTTGCAGTCTAAGATTATGTAATCCGTAGACTCTTCTCATTTCTGTTCGATTTCCATCAACCCGTAAACGTGCCTTGGTTAGATTTGTAAGGCAGACTTGCCGTTCCTGAAGTCATGTCAGTCATCAGGTCTTCGTCTACTTTATTTCCTATATAATACATTTAGCTCTTTGCTGCCTTTATTTGATACTTATTGTCTTGGCACTGATTGTCGTAATCTCGATTCTGATCTTCAGATCGTCACAAAGATGATTGTCCCAGTCGTGCATTGTGGCTCCTCTCTCAGAATGACGCAAACTGCTGACAAGTCGAGTGCAGCAAGTACACTTAACAGGATGAACCTTTATTGGACGAAGTTTGGCTCAGGTATGATTGGACTCGCCCAATAAAGGTACACCCTGTTAAATACCTGTTATACCACGTCTCTCTTATTTGTTCGTGTTTCTCTTCCATCCGTACTGACCATCCCCACCGCCAGCCTAACCATCGCAGCAATGTAAGACCGCTCCTAAGGATTATCACACATTCTGCCTAACACGCTCAGCAATCTTAACCTGGAACCTTTGACTACTTCACGTTTTATATCGGTTTAGGCCATTCGATTCAAGGATCGGACAGTATGGTATAAAACTTTGTAACTGATGCCGACAGATTAATTTAAAAAGACACGTAAAGAAACTTTTTCTAATAAATATGGCCTAGTGTTTGCTCACGTGATTTTTTTAAACCATTCAATTGAAGTAGGGGAATTCATTATCATTTGATGAGGTGCACTTGTACATCTAATTACAGTAGGTTGTTGCAGTCTACTGTGTGTGTAAATTTGTGTGTAAAACCGTGGTACTTCCGCTTATGAATTTAGGTGATAATTTTTCACTGTTTAGGTTGTTATTTTTGAAAACTATTGCTGACATCTTTTAACCCGAAAGAGCTATTAACCTGGGATAATGCAAGAAAGCAGAGCAGACTTGCTTATTTCCATTAGGGTCTTTCGATCCCCCTTCCCTAGAATACGACCTACTACAGTCGATTAACACTCATGTATTTATTGACTGTTAGGTGAACAGGGGCACTAGGCGAAAAGAGATTCGCAATTTTAGCTCAGGTCCTGGACCTAGGTTGTTAGTGAAGGATAGTTGTGATACATGGTATTTTATTACTAGGCAAAACTGAATTCAGCAGTGTTGCTTCCCTCTTCTGTTTCATATTTACATAATGGAAACAAAAGTTAGCTATGTTTTCCCTGTAAAATTCCCTCCCAATGGCTTTCACACACCAAGGGATGAAATCTATGAGCTTGAGCTGAGTGAATTTAGTAGGGCAAAGAGGATATCGTCAAGCATTCCATTTTGAGTTCAGTAGCTAGGGAAACTGGATGATGAAGAGGGGAGAATGGACGGTGTGTAAAGAACTAGTGACTGTGGGTGAGAGAGTGAGTAGGTTTGGGTGATCTGGTCGTTTAGTTTGGTAGGAGGTGAGGGACAGATTAAATAGTGGTAGGAACGTGTTGGTGAGTGGTGTGTGAAGGTGTGAGTGTGGGAGATTCCGTAGGAGCAGCTTTTGGTACGGGTTGGTGCAAAAAGGTGACAGTGTCGATGTGATCCTGGGTGGCAGTGAGTAGGTGATATTGGTGTGGTCATGGGCTGGTGTACGTAGGTAACAATGTTGGTGTGGTCATGAGTCGATGTCAGTAAGTGAGAAACCATTTATTTTCTTCAACATTTTACTCATGTATTCGTCAGTATCACTGTCATATTCATCCACATCTTCCTTCTCTCATGATCAGCATTTTCTTCCTTTATCCTTCAACATCTTATTTGTCTTCGTCATCATCATTATTATTTCCCGTCTTCTCTTCCTTTCTCGATGTATATCTTCCTTTATCCCTCTTTCCTCCTCCTCCTCCCCCTCTTCTTCTTCTTCTTCTTCTTCTTCTTCTTCTTCTTCTTCTTCTTCTTCTTCTTCTTCTTCTTCTTCTTCTTCTTCTTCTTCTTCTTCTTCTTCTTCATCCTCCTCCTCCTCTTCTTACTCCTCTTCCTGCTCCTCCTCCTCACTCCTCTCCCCCACATGGGTCGTCTGCTTATAAGCAACATTCCTGCCTCAGCTCAGCGTCGCTTGTAACGATTAGGCCAATTTTGCTTGGCCCCAGATGGTGGGTGTCTTCAGTATGAAGACTCTGCCACCAGCGCTCACACACACGAGGTTCTTGTCTGTGGTTGGCCCTTGTTGTTAACTTTTTCTTTCTTTATTCTTTAATAAAGTTATGTAGTTTTAATTTTTGGTGTCATTTGTAACTTCTATGGTTTTTATTATGCTTCTCATTACGCGAGTCTTGCATCTTTACTGCATCCTCCGTTATTTAGTACTTCACGATCACTATATATATATAGTCAAGATATATATATATATATATATATATATATATATATATATATATATATATATATATATATATGTATATATAACACTCGTTCGTGGTTACAATACTATATATATATATATATATATATATATATATATATATATATATATATATATATATATATATATATATATATATATATATTATTGTAACCACGAACGAGTGGTATTTAATCCATAACAACACTGCGGCTAGCCGGGGGGATCGAACCAGTGCTGTTTTAGCCTGCCTCATGGTTAGCAAAAATTCACGACGCTCTAACTCACTTGACCATACAATCCTACAAGAATCACGCACCCAGCAGAGCTAGGTGTTGCACCATGATTCATCCAGGTGTCTTAGAGCATGTTTTTGTAGAACAGTAAGCCCTAGGAACTGACATGGCCTTCAAGAAATCGATTCTTAAGGCCTGTAGTAAACGAAGCGATAAATTGTTTTCCCAAGCTTACAAAAGACAAAAAGAGGATGCCAGCAACATGCATGCAGCAGGAGCCTAATTCCATGACGGTTGTCGAGATTTATGTCTGATTATAAAATAAATTGATGAAGTCGACACCAAACATAACAATGATTTTGTATTCAATAACCTTTTAGTAGACGTCAGTGGTGATTAATCAAAGATCTGGACTTTAAGTGAACTGCCTGATGCACAATGACGTAAAAAAAAAATCTTATAATAGACTGGAAAAGCATTTTGGTGACACGTTAGTGTACTTCTTTACTCCATGTCTGCCCAGTTTTCTAGTTTTTCGTGCTACTGCGCTTGTTGTGTCCAGACTTGCTGAAGATGACAAAGATGTCAGTGGAATGTGCTACAATACAATATTTCATTATGATTTTTCAGAAGAGACATGTCCACATTGTCTTAAATCTAACCTGAAACCATTTAGAAAGGAGAAGCCTCGCCACATTATTTTTCCTCGTGAGCAAAATACTAGCACATTTTTATAATATAAAGATATCTTGGTTATCACTGCTACTTCATACCAGGATAATTAGTGGTAGAGATGTTCTGGCTCACCTTAAACATAACAGAAGCGGTGCAGCTAATACATATTTCGAGAATTTTGCAATATGTAGTTTTTTACTGTAAATGGAGAACATAGGGTGCGTTGGAAGGGGGATAGGGAAGGTGCGCTGAGGGAGGTAGATAGGAAAGACAGGGTGGATAGAAGATGGGGTGGTGAAAAATAGATGAAAGAGCAAGTGAGGAAGATGAGAAGAAGAGAAAATAGAGAATAAATGGAAGGAGGCAGTCGATCAGCACATTCGTCAGGCTGGGTTTTGAGAATGTAAGAGCCATCGCCTGATTAGTCTGAAGAGGAAACTGAAGGGGACTCGCTTAACTAAAGGAGATCATTACAAGGAGTGGACAAAAAACGACTTGCTCGGATTAATGGAAAGAAGGAAATTCAAGCTGAGAGGAGAAAGGGAAGCATGACTAGAGAGAGAGAGAGAGAGAGAGAGAGAGCAAAAGAAATTTAAGAAAAGGAGGAAGGAGTAGAGAGAGTGAGGGAGGAAACAAGGATTGGATGAAAGAGGGGGGGGAAAGTAGTGTAAGAGAGAAAGAGAGGCAGAAATATATTTTAAAAGAGGAAGAGAGGAGAATGATGAGAGTGGAAGGGAAGGGGGGAGGAGGAGGTTGTGAGGAGACAGAGAGGCAGAGGCAGACAGACAGACGAACAGAGAGACAGACAGACTGACAGACAAAGAGGCAATGATAGTATAAGAGTGTGGAGGAAGGGGGTTGCTAATGGGCAAAATGTTGATAAGGGGAAGGGGAAGAGAGAGAGGAAATGAATGACTGAGGGATAGGAGAAGGGGGAGGGGAAGAGAATGTGTGAGTGGGGAAGAGAGATAGGGAGGGACATATCTGGAATAGTGGAGGGAGTGAGGGGAAAACTACTGTGTAAATATTTCCTCAGTTGCAAATGTAATAACCACAGACTTTCCGGCCCTTAGCGAGAGAGAACAGTTAGTGAAACGTGGCTGGCTCGAACCGTAGACTTATCTCTTTCACTGATTTAGGCCGGAGAACTCCAAACTGCTGCCTGCCACAAGATTTTATGCGGTCGCAGCAACTTGAAACATTTATAAATAGTAAAACTAATAAACTCTTATTTTCAATCACTTCAGTCTCTTAAAGTCAAGGATTTTGTTGCTTGTAACAATTAATATGTTAAAATTTGTTCAAATTTTAGTTTTAGTCTTCTATTTTTTTCAGATATACCCTTTACCTTCAGTTATGGAAGTAAAAAGGAAAAGAACAGTGCCGAGTGAGTGCCGCCTGTTTAATGAAGAATGGGTCGTAAAGTACTTGTTTTTACAAGCAGGTGATAAAGCCTTGTGTGTCGTGTGTCATGAAACTGTTGCAGTTTTAAAAGACTGCAATGTACGTCGGCTCTAGAAGACCAAATATAAACCAAGTTATTCCCATTTCACAGGAACACAGCTTTCGGAAAAATATGAATCTATGCAACGCAGGATATTTTCCCAATAAGGTCTTTTTTTACACAGAAGGAAGCTGAAAATGAAGCTTAAATCAGAGCCAGTTACAAAGTAGCTCATGCGTTAGCTTAAAGAGGAAAGCCATTCACCGATGGAGATCTGATCAAAGAGTGATGCAGAATTTCTTTCTTCATTTGCAACATAAATCGTAAATGATTTACACAAACAATTTCAGAAACGATTTTCCGATCTTGATGGAAAAACAGACGAAATAAAGCTGTTTCAAAATCCATTTGACTGCAGTGTTAAATCCTCCCACATGGAAATTATTGATCTCCAATCATATGAAATGATGAAAGAAAAGTAAAAAGAAGGAAATCTGATCCAGTTTTATAAATCTTTACAGCCTGAACAATTTCCAAATTCGAAGCAATTTGCTTGTGGATTCGTATCAGTTTTCGGTACAACGTACCTTTGTGAACAAACATTTTCAAAAATAAATTATGTCAAGTCCAAATATTGCACAAATTTATCTGATGAGCATTCGAATTCCATTCTAATAATTGGCTCTTCAAGTTTGAATCCTCATTTCAGTAATATTTGAAATTAAAACACCAGTTCCATCATTCCCATTAATCTTGTGCCAGATTGTCTGATCAGCACTTCAGTAGCTGATTATATTGTCAGAACATTGGCTGATGTTTGACTCTTTTACACATAAATCATTTCTCAGTGTAAGCACGGTATTATTTCTTCGTAAATGGTATGAATCATATCATGATATTACTAAAATTACCCAAATAAAACTTATTCATTCACTTTTTTTTTTCTTTGGCACACGAAAATGTGCAAAATATACGATGTGGCTCTCGTAGAAAAAAGTTTGGAGGTTCCTGATTTAGGCAGAAAATACATATAGCCTAACCTCGGTATAATATATATATATATATTATATATATATATATATATATATATATATATATATATATATATATATATATATATATATATATATATATATATATATATATATATATATATATGGTTTAGAAAGACACGTAAGCAAACACTATGACATTTATTAGAAAACGTTTCGGTCCTGGGACCTTGATCACTTCTAACATACAGAGGTAGAAAGGCATTATATATAAAGGCGGAGAGTGAGGTGTGACGCACGTGACCTGAGGAATGTCATAAGAACATAAGAACATAAGAATGGAGGAACACTGTAGAAGGCCTACTGGCCCATGCTAGGCAGGTCCTTATCAAAACAACCTCTGCCTATGATGAAGAGGTAGACGTTGAAATCATGTGACTCCTGTGTTGTTGGGTTGGTGGTGCTTAAGTATCATGTATGCCAATGTTTTTGAAATTTTGTAGTTTCCAGTGTTGCGTTCTATAGTGTCGGTGACGGCGATTAGTGAGGCTTCTAGGCACCGTCGGCGTCTGAGGTCTGGTTCGGTGAGAACGAGTTGTGCCTCATTCCAGTTCATCAAATGTCCCCTGGAATGAGGCACAACTCGTTCTCACCGAACCAGACCTCAGACGCCGACGGTGCCTAGAAGCCTCACTAATCGCCGTCACCGACACTATAGAACGCAACACTGGAAACTACAAAATTTCAAAAACATTGGCATACATGATACTTAAGCAGCACCAACCCAACAACACAGGAGTCACCTGATTTCAACGTCTACCTCTTCATCATAGGCAGAGGTTGTTTTGATAAGGACCTGCCTCGCATGGGCCAGTAGGCCTTCTACAGTGTTCCTCCATTCTTATGTTCTTATGTTCTTATGACATTCCTCAGGTCACGTGCGTCACACCTCACTCTCCGCCTATATATATAATGCCTTTCTACCTCTGTATGTTAGAAGTGATCAAGGTCCCAGGACCGAAACGTTTTCTAATAAATATGTCATAGTGTTTGCTTACGTGTCTTTCTAAACCAACTTGTCGGTATTTATTACCAAGGTTTATACCATATATATATATATATATATATATATATATATATATATATATATATATATATATATATATATATATATATATATATATATATATATATATATATATATATATATATATATATATATATATATATATATATATATATATATATATATATATATATATATATATATATATATATATATATATATATATATATATTCCGTACGGTGCATATTTCTCGGTACTTAATTAAATCCATATTTAAAGATTAAAGTACTATTGACTGGTGGTGAATAGATGGTATACAGCCTAAATAACCCTCACAAACCAATATCTTCATGAATATTTTAAGGCATATATTTGTGATAAATTACTCAGTTATAACAGAAGATAATCCAAAACCTAACAGTAAGACATATATTATTTTATACTTAACACAGCGATTACTGAGATGATATAAAATATAGACAACTAGTATATCTTCATATATCATATATAAACAAGATCAGTACTATAGAATTAACTCAGCATTAAATTGAAGCCAATTCAGTGTTACAGTATTAACTTAGCATCAAGTATAAGGCTCATCGGTGCTATAACGTCAACAATATTAACAATTTATAACTACTGGTTCATCATTACCTTAATAATACTAAAAAGCATTTTCCTTCCTTCATCCAGCTGCCCTAATTAGATAATTTTTAATAAGGCTGCAGAAAATGAGATCACTTTTTTTTCATTACTGGTATAATGATTGGCTAGGAGAAGTATAATGATATACTGGTGGAAATGTAATGATGCGCTAATAGAAGCATAATGATATAATAGTACAAGTATAATACACAAGTAGGGCTATAATGATTCACTTGTAGTATAATGATTTACTAGAAGCAGTAGAATGGTGCACTGGTAGGAGGAGAATTACACTAGCAGAAATATAATAATGCACTAGCAGTATAATGATTCATCAGCAGCAGTATAATAATTCACTAGTAGGAGTATGAGGATTCATTAGTAGAAGTATAATGATTCACTAATAGAAGTATACCGATGCACTAGGTGTATAATAATTCACTAGTATAAGTATAATGATTCACTTGTAAAAGTATAATAATGTTATAGTAGAAGCATAATGATGCACTTCTAGGTACAATAATGATACACTGGTAGGAGTATAATGATACACTAGTATTATTATGATGAAGCATTAGAAGAAATATAATTATTTACTAGTAGAATGATTCACTATAAGGAATATGATGATATATTAATAGGGATATGACTTACATTTAGGAATATAATGATCTGCCGATGATATAATGATGTAGTAAGCCGAGAAGGCTGATCTAAGAGGAAAAACTTTTGAAACTGACTAAAAGACAGTCAGACCAGAGGCGATGTGATCATAATATGCAAAATACTCAGTGGTCTTAACATGGAGGACAGAGACAGGCTGTGTGATAAGCAAGAATCAGCAACATAGAAACTAAGGACCAAGTATCAGGGACACAGAGGCTAAGGACGTGAATTTGGCACAGAGACTTCAGGAGCTACTTTTCTTCAGCTTCAGGGCGGCCTGGTAGCTAAACGATCTGAAATAAAAAGTGGTCGATGATGCTTCTTGTGCACGTACAACATTACCTACACTGTTAGGAATTTGCTTTGTATATCACTGTTAGTTAAGAAGTGGGACCAAATGCTAGGAATCTACCCCTGTAATAATGACTAGATGAGTACACCTAATTGACTACATCAGACACAAATGGATACAAAAAAATACTCAAGAATACTGAGAAGATGGGTAAGAGTGACTTGAGTCACATGAAGAGGGACTGGTAGGTGAGGACAAAGATGGAAGCTCAATACACAGCAGAGCTACCAGGACGCCAGGGTTGATATTTATACACGGCCTCAAAAAATAGAAATGACAGCACAGAAGCTAAAAAAAAAAAAGGGTAAACGCATCACTCGTTTGAAAGATGAAGTTTGGAGCGAGGGGACTAAGCTTTGGTCAAGCACACAAAGCTCGCTTGTGCAATACGGTGAGTACACACATGCCACCTGACTTAAGGAACTCGTGTGTCTCCCTAACAAGAAATTCATTACTTTCCTGACCCAACAAGGGGTGGGGAACATTCTGAAGGACTTGTCAAACTCATAGGGAGAGGGAACGACAACAAGCCTCACTTGGTCGGATTTCGGTTCATTTACAATTCTGTTCGGGTTCCTACGTGGGATTTCTAAAACGGTCTTATTTCAGACGGAGGGTGGTTTGGGCGAGGCTCCGAGGCAACCAGAAAAGATCATCGCTCGACTTATTTCGCGGGAGACGTGCTCCTGCAGGGGATGGAGGGAATTATCCACACCCAGAACAAATATTTAGCTGTTTCTTCAACTTAGCACAGCCCAGACCACTCACCTCGGGGCTAGTTCTCCACTACAGATATATATATATATATATATATATATATATATATATATATATATATATATATATATATATATATATATATATATATATATATATATCACATTATCAACTTCCTTGATAATGTGAGAAGTCACGAAAGCACTTAGAAATTCGCTATTCTTTCACAGTCGTTGTTATGTATATTCTGTTATCACATGTTTATTGTGATCTTATTTCAACAACAGGACACCCGACGCCTCAAAAATCAGAGCCCAAATTAGCAAAAAAATAGAAGAGGGTTATACTATTGGAGCTCTAAGGCTTATAACCAGTGAGGATACCATCGCTCCCAAGGACGTCAGCACGGCGCAAGCTCTGAAGGACAAACATCCACCCAGGGCTCCCAGTACCAACATTGACCTCCCTGACATTACAGCAGGAGAAGAACATCTAACCTTACAGGATGCTGATGTGTAAAAAGCTGCTATGTCATTTCCACAGGGCTCAGCAGGAGGCTTCACCGGTTTAAGGCCTCAACACTTAAAACAAATACTCAATCCATCACTTGGTGATGTTTCAGAGAGGCTGCTGTCTGAACTCACCAAATTTTCCAACCTGTGCCTGGCAGGCAGTGTCCCAGAGGCCATCAGACAACTTTTCTTTGGTGCCTCATTGTGTGCCCTCCGGAAAAGGATGGCGGAATCAGGCCCATTGCAGTGGGCAACACCCTTCGGCGCCTAGTCGCCAAGTCTGCAGTAAGAAGGGTGAGTCAAGAGGCTGCTGCAATGCTGAAACCAACTTAACTCGGTTTCGGCGTTCAACAGGGCTGTGAAGCAGCTGCCCACGCAGCACGAGTATATATCAAAAACATGTCCGATGAAAAAGCCTTGGTCAAATTGGACTTTGCCAACGCTTTCAACTCAGTCAGAAGGGATGCTGCTTTCCAAGCAGTTTATAGAAACTTCCCTTCTCTTTATTCCTTCATAGAATCGTGTTATAGTGTGACTTCCAAACTATTGTTTGGGGACCATGAAATTGACTCATGTGAGGGCGTGCAACAGGGGGACCCTCTCGCCCCCTTTCTATTTTGTTTAGTCATCAAGGAAGTCACAGGAGCACTCTCCAGCGAGCTCAATATCTGGTTCCTGGATGATGGCACCCTAGCTGGCACAACAGAATCTCTCCTAGAGGATATCAGTAAAATTAAAGACATGGGAGAAAGCCTGGGCCTTTCTTTAAACCCCACAAAATGTGAAATAGTTTCTACCAATCGACAGATGATTCAGAATATTAGCGCCGTTTTACCAGGAGCACGAGCTATTGATCCAGCCAATAGCACTCTGCTTGGAGCTCCTTTTGGGTCCAATGCCATTGATCTGATCCTAGAAAAAAAAGTCTCAGACCTCCGGACAATGAAAAGCAGGATGAAAGACATTGATTGACACACACGATGCCTTCTACCTACTCACCAGGTGCCTGTCAATCACAAAACTTACCTACTTTCTGAGATGCTCCCCAGCCTTCAGCAGTCCAAAACTCAAGGAATGTGACTCTCTCCTGAAGACCATGCTAGAGAGTCTATTGAATCTTTCCCTTGAAGATGGACAGTGGTTGCAAGCCTCACTTCCGGTCAGGCTTGGGAGGCTAAGAGTACGCAGATCCCCCCAGATTGCTCTACCAGCTTTCCTATCCTCTTCCATAGCATCAAACGAATCGATAAGACAAATTCTTCCTGATACCCTCAGTGACTCAGCAGGAATAGAAGACCCTAGCTATGCCAGTGCCATCACTGAATGGGAGACTCTTGCTGCTCCAGCACCAAACCCTAGTGCAGCACTGGCTCACAGTCAAGCTGGGATGGCCCGATCGCTGAAAAGGTGCTTGCCAACATGCTCAGGGCTGCAACATCAGATAGGGAAACTGCCCGTCTCCAGGCTGTGAGCGCACCTCACTCCGGGGACTTCCTCCAAACAGTTCCCATATCGGCAATGGGAACGCGACTTGACTCTATGACCCTCCGTATTGCAGTGGCTCTGAGCCTTGCTGCCCCCAATTCACACAGAATATACGTGTATTTGCAGCGAAGTGCAAGCAGACCAATACGGTCTACATGGTCTTAACTGCTCCAAAACCAAGGGCTGTCATGCAAGACACAATGAGGTCAACGACATCATTAAGAGAACCCTTGCTACAGCTGGATGCCCAGCCGAGAGGGAGCCCCGATCACTAGCAGCCAACAATACCCACAACCCAGCAAACCACCCCGACGGGATCACCATCTATCCTTGGAAGAATGGCAAGCTCTTGGCATGGGGCGATACCTGTGTGTCCACACTTGCTGACACCTATATCCATCACAGTGTGGGGCGACAGGGAGGAGCTGCTGACCACAGGGAGGAGTACAAGATCAGCAAGTACAGGGACATAAGCCAACAGTTTCAATTTGTCCCAAGTGGGATCAGAGACCTTGGGATCATGGGGAAAAAATGCCACACGTTTTCTTAAAGAACTGGGTTCCAGACTCATCGACACCACCAGGGACCCAAGGGCAGCCACTTTCATGTTCCAGCGCCTCAGCGTGGCCATCCAAAGGGTAAATGCTTGCTGCATACTTGGCTCGCGTCCGGCCTCGGAGGAGGTGGAGGAAATTCATGATCTTTGATACATTGTGCCATTGTATTCATGTTTATGTTTTTCTGTAAATGTTTATTAGTAAATGTTCACATAGAATATAAAATATAGGGGGTGGTAGAAGAAGAAAATATTCAAACAGCTCCGGTGAGAACCTTGAGTTTTCCCTGAGGTACGTTTATTGTCTTCTCCGAGGATGAGGGTCCCAATTCCACCCATAGAGGTGGTACTTCCCTGTATATTTATATATATATATATATATATATATATATATATATATATATATATATATATATATATATATATATATATATATATATATACATATATATATATATATATATATATATATATATATATATATATATATATATATATATATATACATATATATATATATATATATGCAAAACAACCACTCTGAAAGAATAGAGAAATTCCAAGCGCTTTCGTGACTACTCAAGGATAATGTGAGTAGTCACGAAATCGCTTGGAATTTCTCTATTCTTTCAGAGTGGTTGTTTTGCATATTTTGAAATCACCTGTTTACTGTGATCTTATTGCATATATATATATATATATATATATATATATATATATATATATATATATATATATATATATATATATATATATATATATATATATATATACCATTTATTAAACGTAACTCCAAAAAACACATTCAATGAAATAGAGGATAAAACAGCCGCTTGGTTAAATTAAGCCGTTAACAAACAACAAAACAATTTTACACAATAATGACGGGACACTATATATATATATATATATATATATATATATATATATATATATATATATATATATATATATATATATATACCATTTATTAAACGTAACTCCAAAAAACACATTCAATGAAATAGAGGATAAAACAGCCGCTTGGTTAAATTAAGCCGTTAACAAACAACAAAACAATTTTACACAATAATGACGGGACACTTGACACAATTTTTGGATTCAATTTTTTTTTTTTTTTTTTGGATTCACAATATATGGATGACAGACATTTGGCACAGGACATGAAAACATTTATAAATGGCATTGCAATGGCAACAAGTGTTGGTGGACTATCAGATATACGGCATATTGCTTACGTTTATTGCATACGTTTATTGTATACGTTTATTGTGTACGTGTATTGTGTACGTGTATTGTGTACGTGTATTGTGTATGTGTATTGTTTATGTGGATTGTATATATTTATTACATACATGTATTTTATGCGGCAATATTATACGAGTTTCATACGTATTTCATATACGTATTTCATATACTTTCCCTGCATGTGTTTAATGTATGAATGTTGTTATATATATATATATATATATATATATATATATATATATATATATATATATATATATATATATATATATATATATATATATATATATAGTTCACGTATTGTTGATGTGTAGGTAAGGTAATGGGTTACCCTACCATGGCGTTCCATGACTGACTCTTACCAGCTAGCTGGAGTCAGATTGGTGCCTAAACATTACAGGATGGATGGCCCATGAACGAATCACCGTACTTAAGGCTGGAGAGAACGCTAGACTGGGCTAGTCAGGAAGCGTTCAGTTAGCCACTCAGACGTGACCCAGTCTGCAGGAAGCAGAGGCAAAACCAGTGACACGGAGATGCAGTGCTCCATGAAGATAGAACAATGAGATGCCATGCGTGGGACATGTAGTTCAGTGCCACTGAAGTTATTAAAGTACAGTGGGTGGAGTGTAGCGATAGTTCTATTTTCGGTGTACAAAATCTTAAAATGGTAAGGGTAGTAAGCGTATTAACAGTGTTAGTTGAATATACCAATTTTGTACATTTAAGTGAACTATGTCCTGCACCTGCAAGTTGTGCTGCATCAGCACAATCACTAAAACCATCATTTTTAGTCGTGTGTTTGCCTACCATTCTTGCATACACACACAAACGCCCCCCAGGTGTGTAACACTGGGTTTCAGGAATGGGTAATTTTAACATGTAGAAAACAAGACGGCTTAATTAGTATGGCCACTCTGAGGGGCGCTGTGCAACATATGATACGTGAAATAACAGCCAATTACGAGCAGATGGCACAGCAGATGAAAGCCAGTCAAGAACAATACCAGAAGCAAATTGACGCACGTAACCGAAGGATAGAGGAGACTGACAAGCGATTAACACCCGGGAATTGAAACAGCAACGGACCGCCACTGTGTCAAAGCGCTTAAAACAATGGGTGGAGCAGAAGGTAGTGAAGGTATTTGAGCAGGTCGGTGAGACCCAAAGCACATACCGGCAGTATGGTGATACTGATCATCAGAAGTTGGAGCAGAAGGTTCAGAACGGTGACTCCAGACAACGGAGCGAGAGACGCCAGTGAGAACACTGGAAAGTTTCCAAGTCCTGGCATTGATAAGATGTTATCCAGGTAGCGGAAAGAAACTGTCGACAGGTTCCCCAGAGTAGTAGGGTGAAGGCTGTCGACAGACTCCCCGGAGTAGCAGGGTAAAGACTGTCGACAGATTTCCCAGGGTAGTAGGGTGAAGGCTGTCGACAGGTTCCTCTGGGTAGCTGGGTGAAGGCTATCGACAGGTTCCTCAGGGTAGCAGGGTGAAGGCTATCGATGGGTTCACCAGGGTAGCATGGTGAAGGCTGTCGACAAGTTTCTCAGGGTAGCAGGGAGAAGGCTGTCGACAGATTCCACAGGGAGCATGGTGAAGGCTGTCGACAGGTTCCTCAGGGTAGCAGGACAAAAAGTCTGGTTTTTCAGGAGGACCAAATCCTGCAGTTCTGTACAAAGCACCAGAGGAAAACGTTCATGATGGGAAGTGTAGAGGTAATGGGGAATGTAGAGTGATGGAGAGTGCAGAAGTGAGATAGAATCGGGTGAAGAATATTAAGGGTGATGTAAAAATGAAAGAAACAAGAGGGAGGGGTGTTAGTGTTGCAGTTTTATAACTGTAGTGTAAGCACACCCTGGCAAGATAGTGATGGAGTGAATGATAATGAAAGTTTTTCTTTTTCGGGTCACCCTGCCTTGGTGGGAAACGGCCGATGTGTTAATATATATATATATATATATATATATATATATATATATATATATATATATATATATATATATATATATATATATATATATATATATATATATATGTGTATATATATATATATATATATATATATATATATATATATATATATATATATATATATATATATATATATATATATATATATGGATACATTCACCTCCTCCATACTCTTTCCCTCCAGTCTGATATCCAGTCTTCCGTTACCTAAATTTTGGGTTATCCTCAACACCTTACTCTTTCCACATTCACTTTTAATTTCCTTCTTTTACATACACTACCAAACTCATCAACCAACCTCTGCAACTTCTCTTCAGAATCTCCCAAAAGCACAGTGCCATCAGCAAAGATCAACTGTGACAAGTCCCAATTTGTGTTAGATTCTTTATCTTTTAACCCCACACCTCTTGCCAATACCCGAGCATTAACTTCTCTTACTACCCCATCTATAAATATATTGAACAACCACGGTGACATGACACATCCCTGTCTAAGTCCTACTTTTACTGGGAAATAATCTCACTCACGCCTGCATACTGTAACTTGAGCCTCACTATACTCATAAAGACTCTTCACCGCTTTCAATAACCTACCTCCTATTCCATACATTTTCAACATCTGCCACATTGCCCCCCTATCCACCCTATCATATGCCTTTTCCAAATCTATAAATGCCACAAAAACTTCTTTACCCTCATCTAAATACTGTTCACCTATACGTTTCACTGCAAACACTTGGTCTACACACTCCCTACCCTTCCTAAAGCCTCCTTGATCATCTGCTATCCTGCTATCAGTCTTACCCTTAATTCTTTCAATAATACCTCTACCAAACACTTTACCAGATATACTCAACACTTATTCTCCTATAATTTATACACTCTCTTTTGTCCCCTTTGCCTATATATAAGGGAACTATGCATGCTCTCTGCCAGTCTCTAGGTACCGTACCTTCTTCCAAACATTTATTAAATAAAAGCACTAACCACTCCAAAACTAGATCCCCACCTGCTTTTAACATTTCTATCTTTATCCCATTAATCCCAGCGCTTTACCCCCTTTCATTCTACCCACTGCCCCACCCACTTCCCCCCACACTTACAACTGGTTCTTCCTCACTCTTATAAGATGTTATTCCTCCTTGCCCTATACACGAAATCATAGCTTCCCTATCTTCATCATCATTTAACAATTCCTCAAAATATTTCCTCCATCTTCCCGATACCTCTAACTCTCCGTTTTATAACTCTCCTGTCCTATTTTTAACAAAGTCCATTTGTTCCCTAGGTTTTCTCAACTTATTAATCTCACTCCAAAACTTTTTCTTATTTTCAACAAAATTTGTTGTTAACATTTCACCCACTCTCTCATTTGCGTATTAGGAGTGAATGGAGACGAAAGGTTTTTGGGCCCTGACGAGCTGTTGGAGTGTGAGCAGAGTAATATTTTGTGAAGAGATTCAGGAAAATCGGTTAGCAGGACTTGAGTCCTGGAAATGAGAAGCACAACGCCTGCACTTTAAAGGAGGTGTTTGGGATATTGGCAGTTTGGAGCGACGTCTAAACTGTCGTATCTGAGCGCCTCTGCCAAAACAGTGATTATGTATGATTGATGGTGACAGTGTTGACTGATGAAAGACTTTTTCTTCCTTTTTTTTTTTTTTTTTTTGGCACCCTGCCACAGTGGGAAACGGCCGACGTGTTAAAAAAATATATATATATTTTATTTTTATATATGTAATGCCTAATCAAAACGAGAAAAAATAAATAAAACAATACGGTCACTCGCTCCATTAGGAAAATTGTTTCTTGCGTCGATGACCTTTGAAAAAAATATATCATTCATAGGGAAATAAGAAATAAATCACCTCATTTTCATTATCATTAAATGAAAAAGCACTTCTGTGATTGCCTTTTATATTTTATAGCATAAGGGATGATTTAAAAAATATAAGAATTTATTGATAGCTACAATAAATTAAATAACAATAATGAAGATAATAATAATAATATTAATAATAATAATAATAATAATAATAATAATAATAATAATAATAATAATATTATTATTATTATTATTATTATTATTATTATTATTATTATTATTAATCTTGTGTCTGGCAGGGTAACTCATCCATACTGTAGACTGTGTTTTGTACATCGCTAAACCCGCTTTGGTCATTCATTCAGTGCAAAAAGTCCTGGAGGTGACATCCTCCGTCCGCTGATAGCTGTCATTGTCGGATCAGTCAGGCTGTTGGTAAACGCCCCTATCTATATCCTTACAATGTTATTGTTCATAACAATTTCTCTCACCTTTAAACTATTATTATTATTATTATTATTATTATTATTATTATTATTATTATTATTATTTATTAGGTATTATTATTATTATTATTATTATTATTATTATTATTATTATTATTACATGATTCTTATAATTGACATTTTATACTTCTTTCGATAATGTATAAACTATTTAAAATGTAATCGCTACACATTCTACTGCATTACATTAATGGCGTTATTTTTCTTTACCACTTGAGTGATTCCTTTAAAGAGGAATTATTATCTACTAATTTATTAGTGTATAAGACTGAAAATCCACATCATCCTGGCCTGAACGTTTCACAAATAATCCAGACTTTGGAAATGTTGCTTTTGATGACGTTTCGATCTGTGTTGGACCATTGTTATTAATTTACAACGGTCCAGAATGGATCGAAATGTTGTCTATGGTATCCTTTCCAAATTGTGGGTGAGTTTATTTTAGATCAAGATACAAAAATACAAAATTAGTGATTTGATAATGTGTGTATGTGTGTGTGTGTGTGTGTGTGTGTGTGTGTGTGTGTGTGTGTGTGTGTGTGTGTGTGTGTGTGTGTGTGTGTGCACCAGCGATATGCATGTACACGCAAACTAATGTTAATTGTGCCTGTGAGGACCAATGTTAGTGTAACCATGCACACCAGTGCTGTGTGAACATGTACACCAGTGCTGTGTGTACATGTACACCAGTGCTGTGTGTACATGTACACCAGTGTTATGCAGGTCTGCCAAGTATTATCCCGATTACTTCTCTTTCTTCATACATGATTAGTGGCAATAACTTTCACTGCTGCAGTGACACTGTGAGGTGCAGCTCTCACTGCTACAGTGACACTGTAAGATGCAGTTCTCAGTACTAGAGAGACACTGTAAGATGAAACTCTCAATACTACAGTGATACTGTGAGATGCAGCTCTCACTGCTACAGTGACACTGTAAGATGCAGTTCTCAGTACTAGAGAGACACTGTAAGATGAAACTCTCAGTACTACAGTGATACTGTGAGATGCAGTTCTCACGTCTATAGTGACACTGTAAGATAGAGCTCTCACTACTACAGTGACACTGCGAGGTGCAGCTAGCACCGCTGCAGTGACACTGCGAGGTGCAGCTAGCACCGCTGCAGTGACACTGCGAGGTGCAGCTAGCACCACTACAGTGACACTGCGAGGTGCAGCTAGCACCACTACAGTGACACTGCGAGGTGCAGCTAGCACCGCACCTCGCACCACGGAGTCCTAGACTCACTTATCTCATTCATCTTAATTTGATCTCTCTGGTGGACAACTTTGATTGAATCAAATTCACTTCTAGTAAAACAAAGTTTTTTCCTATCACCGTGAAGCACACAGCTGCTCCAGCCAAACTTTACTTCGTAAAACTCCAACTTGAGTTTTTGATCAAAATTTTAGTCATGACAATTTTCTTTGATTGTACCTAAGTCACACGTTTTATTTATTCTCAGGAGGTAACGCCAGTGAGTTGGGAACGTCTGGTAGGTGAAGAAATTTTGATTTTTTATTTACTTGAGATGACGGAAATTCACTGGACCTTGTCTAATGTGGTGCTCTCTCACACGTCAGTAGAAGCTTGTCTCCGTCAGGAGTTTTGATGAAATTCCGAAGACAGTGTGTTTCATCAGGAGACCCGACTTGATATTTAATCTTTGTACACAGAGGAATATTGCAGCGTATAAGTATAGGTACAATTATCATACATTGTAACATATGTGGTAACATATGTGACTTATTTTTATTGGGGTTCCTGGTATACGGCCTGCTGGCCCAGGGTAGGCAAGTCTTACTCCATCACTCACTTTCAATTTACACCTGGAAAATCGTGAAGGGATTGGTCCCAAACATGAACACTGAAATCAGTCCGAATGAAAACAAGACTTTGGAGACTGTGCAAAACAACTTCACTAAAAAGCAGGGACACGATGGGTACACTAAGAGAGAACTCTGTGAGTGTCAGAGATCCCCGACTTTTCAACGACCTCCCTTCATCATAAAGGAAGTAATAACAAAGCACCGGTTGTCTTCAAGAGAGAACTTGACAAGTTCCTCAAATCATCTTCTCACCAGCAGGACTGTAGTTCGTACTTTAGACTGTGTGCGACCAGCAGAAACAGCCTGGTTCATCAAGTTTTGTTCCACGAGGAGGCCTGGTCTCGGAACTGACCGCGGGAGGAATTCAACCCGGGAAATATACTCCAGTATCCTCAAAGTATCCCAAACCTTTCCAGTCAGATGATTCAAGAAATCGAAAACATCTCACGGAATGGACAGGATTTAACCCATTGCAAACCAACCCAAAAATTAGCAGGCTAATGCTCTCACCACTATATCACACCGAACCTAATAAGATCCATTCAACTAGATGTTTCTGCACACACTGGAGGTTGACCAGAGCTGAGCAAGGGCATCCCATAGCTACGTTTGTGTGAGTTTCATTAGCATTTGAGATCACAGTGGTGCCCAGGCTAACCTTCCTATTTTATAGAAACATACCAAGTGGGTTTATATATATATATATATATATATATATATATATATATATATATATATATATATATATATATATATATATATATATATATATATGCAATAAGATCACAGTAAACAGGTGATTTCAAAATATGCAAAACAACCACTCTGAAAGAATAGAGAAATTCCAAGCGCTTTCGTGACTACTCACATTATCAAGGAACTATGAAAGTGAAGCATCCAAGGAAGCTATATAAGGGGTCCGGCCAGCACCTCACTATCAGATCCCACAACGGTTAAACACGTGACGCGCGACGAGCCAACTTGGATAGGTCCATTGCACAACTCACCCCCAAGCTATTCTACCCAAGAAAATTTAAAAATTATTTGTCCAGTGTATTATTAAATTCTTCCTAAATTCTATTAATTATAAATGGATCTAATTTATATAAACCAAAGGAAATATTCATATTATTTTCAAAACTGCTTTTTATGAAACAAGATTTGTAGATGAATGGTTCAGAGAACCGACATGTTGATAAATTAGACACATGTGCAACTCTTGGGTATCTTTATTGAGGAAACGTTTCGCCACACAGTGGCTTCATCAGTCCATACAAAGGAGAATCTTGAAGAATAGGAGGAGAATGAGGTAATCAGTCCCTCAACCTTGAGTCGATGTGGTCAGTCCATCAATCTTGAATAGAATACGGCATACGCGCTGAGAAGGAGCTTATAAACCGTTGGCAGGAGAGGTGAAGCAGTCAGAGGCAGTGTAACACTTATTCAATGTTGAAGTAGGTCGTGCCCAAGAAGTAGGCAAGCGAAGAATTCCCAAGTATTAAGATCCCAAGAAGATGCAGTGTCTGACAGGTTTGTAGATGAATGGTTCAGAGAACCGACATGTTGATAAATTAGACACATGTGCAACTCTTGGGTATCTTTATTGAGGAAACGTTTCGCCACACAGTGGCTTCATCAGTCCATACAAAGGAGAATCTTGAAGAATAGGAGGAGAATGAGGTAATCAGTCCCTCAACCTTGAGTCGATGTGGTCAGTCCATCAATCTTGAATAGAATACGGCATACGCGCTGAGAAGGAGCTTATAAACCGTTGGCAGGAGAGGTGAAGCAGTCAGAGGCAGTGTAACACTTATTCAATGTTGAAGTAGGTCGTGCCCAAGAAGTAGGCAAGCGAAGAATTCCCAAGTATTAAGATCCCAAGAAGATGCAGTGTCTGACAGGTTTGTAGATGAATGGTTTAGAGAACCGACATGTTGATAAATTAGACACATGTGCAACTCTTGGGTATCTTTATTGAGGAAACGTTTCGCCACACAGTGGCTTCATCAGTCCATACAAAGGAGAATCTTGAAGAATAGGAGGAGAATGAGGTAATCAGTCCCTCAACCTTGAGTCGATGTGGTCAGTCCATCAATCTTGAATAGAATACGGCATACGCGCTGAGAAGGAGCTTATAAACCGTTGGCAGGAGAGGTGAAGCAGTCAGAGGCAGTGTAACACTTATTCAATGTTGAAGTAGGTCGTGCCCAAGAAGTAGGCAAGCGAAGAATTCCCAAGTATTAAGATCCCAAGAAGATGCAGTGTCTGACAGGTTTGTAGATGAATGGTTCAGAGAACCGACATGTTGATAAATTAGACACATGTGCAACTCTTGGGTATCTTTATTGAGGAAACGTTTCGCCACACAGTGGCTTCATCAGTCCATACAAAGGAGAATCTTGAAGAATAGGAGGAGAATGAGGTAATCAGTCCCTCTACCTTGAGTCGATGTGGTCAGTCCATCAATCTTGAATAGAATACGGCATACGCGCTGAGAAGGAGCTTATAAACCGTTGGCAGGAGAGGTGAAGCAGTCAGAGGCAGTGTAACACTTATTCAATGTTGAAGTAGGTCGTGCCCAAGAAGTAGGCAAGCGAAGAATTCCCAAGTATTAAGATCCCAAGAAGATGCAGTGTCTGACAGGTTTGTAGATGAATGGTTCAGAGAACCGACATGTTGATAAATTAGACACATGTGCAACTCTTGGGTATCTTTATTGAGGAAACGTTTCGCCACACAGTGGCTTCATCAGTCCATACAAAGGAGAATCATCTACAAACCTGTCAGACACTGCATCTTCTTGGGATCTTAATACTTGGGAATTCTTCGCTTGCCTACTTCTTGGGCACGACCTACTTCAACATTGAATAAGTGTTACACTGCCTCTGACTGCTTCACCTCTCCTGCCAACGGTTTATAAGCTCCTTCTCAGCGCGTATGCCGTATTCTATTCAAGATTGATGGACTGACCACATCGACTCAAGGTTGAGGGACTGATTACCTCATTCTCCTCCTATTCTTCAAGATTCTCCTTTGTATGGACTGATGAAGCCACTGTGTGGCGAAACGTTTCCTCAATAAAGATACCCAAGAGTTGCACATGTGTCTAATTTATCAACATGTCGGTTCTCTGAACCATTCATCTACAAACCTGTCAGACACTGCATCTTCTTGGGATCTTAATACTTGGGAATTCTTCGCTTGCCTACTTCTTGGGCACGACCTACTTCAACATTGAATAAGTGTTACACTGCCTCTGACTGCTTCACCTCTCCTGCCAACGGTTTATAAGCTCCTTCTCAGCGCGTATGCCGTATTCTATTCAAGATTGATGGACTGACCACATCGACTCAAGGTTGAGGGACTGATTACCTCATTCTCCTCCTATTCTTCAAGATTCTCCTTTGTATGGACTGATGAAGCCACTGTGTGGCGAAACGTTTCCTCAATAAAGATACCCAAGAGTTGCACATGTGTCTAATTTATCAACATGTCGGTTCTCTGAACCATTCATCTACAAACCTGTCAGACACTGCATCTTCTTGGGATCTTAATACTTGGGAATTCTTCGCTTGCCTACTTCTTGGGCACGACCTACTTCAACATTGAATAAGTGTTACACTGCCTCTGACTGCTTCACCTCTCCTGCCAACGGTTTATAAGCTCCTTCTCAGCGCGTATGCCGTATTCTATTCAAGATTGATGGACTGACCACATCGACTCAAGGTTGAGGGACTGATTACCTCATTCTCCTCCTATTCTTCAAGATTCTCCTTTGTATGGACTGATGAAGCCACTGTGTGGCGAAACGTTTCCTCAATAAAGATACCCAAGAGTTGCACATGTGTCTAATTTATCAACATGTCGGTTCTCTGAACCATTCATCTACAAACCTGTCAGACACTGCATCTTCTTGGGATCTTAATACTTGGGAATTCTTCGCTTGCCTACTTCTTGGGCACGACCTACTTCAACATTGAATAAGTGTTACACTGCCTCTGACTGCTTCACCTCTCCTGCCAACGGTTTATAAGCTCCTTCTCAGCGCGTATGCCGTATTCTATTCAAGATTGATGGACTGACCACATCGACTCAAGGTTGAGGGACTGATTACCTCATTCTCCTCCTATTCTTCAAGATTCTCCTTTGTATGGACTGATGAAGCCACTGTGTGGCGAAACGTTTCCTCAATAAAGATACCCAAGAGTTGCACATGTGTCTAATTTATCAACATGTCGGTTCTCTGAACCATTCATCTACAAACCTGTCAGACACTGCATCTTCTTGGGATCTTAATACTTGGGAATTCTTCGCTTGCCTACTTCTTGGGCACGACCTACTTCAACATTGAATAAGTGTTACACTGCCTCTGACTGCTTCACCTCTCCTGCCAACGGTTTATAAGCTCCTTCTCAGCGCGTATGCCGTATTCTATTCAAGATTGATGGACTGACCACATCGACTCAAGGTTGAGGGACTGATTACCTCATTCTCCTCCTATTCTTCAAGATTCTCCTTTGTATGGACTGATGAAGCCACTGTGTGGCGAAACGTTTCCTCAATAAAGATACCCAAGAGTTGCACATGTGTCTAATTTATCAACATGAAACAAGATTCAATTATATTCCTGTCGACCATGGACTTGCTTGATACTACTTTCTCAACTTTTTGAAAATCAATTGGATGGTTAAAATCTCTTACGTGAATAAATAGAGCATAGGAATCTTGTCCAGTTCCAATGCTATATTTATGTTGTTTTAATCTTAGTTCGAGATTTTTACCAGTTTGACCGTAATAAACTTTATCGCAAATTTTACAAGGAATCTTATAGACACATCCATCAGCATTTTGGGGGGAATTCTTTATCAAAAGTTTTTTTACTGTATCAAGATTTTTGAATACAACTTTAATATTAAAAGTCTTAAGAAGAGAAGGCATATCAACCAAGTTTTCATGGTAAGGGAGAACCAACATATTTTTAGTTGAATAAGGCTGGTTGCCCCTTTTTGGATTATAAAAAGTGTTTCTAGCAACTTTAAAAGATTTATCAATTACATTTCTTGGGTATTTTAAATCATTACCTATTTCATAAATTTTGGATATTTCCTCATCTATGAACTCAGGACTACAAATTCGTAAAGCTCTCAAAAACATTGATGAGAAAACAGACAGTTTGACTCTATCTTGATGCGAGGAATAATAGTGGACATAGGAACAGTTATTTGTAGGTTTTCTGTAAATTTTAAATTTGAATTCATTATTACCCTTAATAATTTAAACATCTAGAAAAGGCAATGAGTTATTTTCTTCAAACTCAACAGTAAAGTTTATAGAATGGGCTAAGCTATTTAATTTTCCAAGAAAATGGTGTATATCTACATTTTTGGGCATAAGACACAAAATATCATCAACATATCTGAACCATTTAGCTCTATTAGGGAGGATTGTGTTAAGCAACCTTGTTTCAAAAAATTCCACGTATAGGTTACTAAGAACAGGTGAAAGAGGATTTCCCATTGCCATACCAAACTTCTGAGTGTAAAACTTATCATTAAATACAAATTTTGCATCAACAATGCAAAGTTTAATAAGTTTAATGATAGTAGGAACTGGCAATGGTAAATCATAGTTAACGAGTTCTTCAGATAAGAAACTTAATAAATCATCAACAGGAACTTTCGTAAACAAGGAAGTAACATCAAAACTAACCATGTCAAAATCATTTAAGTCAGTCAATGAGCTTAATTTATCAACCAAGTCTATGTTGTTTTTAACATTAAAGTTAGAAATTTTGCCAACAATAGGGCTCAAAATATCAATAAGCCATTTGGATAATTTATATGAAACTGACCCTATGGAGCTAATAATTGGTCTGACTGGATTCCCTGGTTTGTGTGTTTTTATTAGTCCATACATGTAAGGTAAAGATGGATTAGTGGAAGTAAATTGTTTGACTAATTCATCTTTGCCTTTCAGTAGAACTGGACAAATAATTTTTAAATTTTCTTGGGTAGAATAGCTTGGGGGTGAGTTGTGCAAAGGACCTATCCAAGTTGGCTCGTCGCGCGTCACGTGTTTAACCGTTGTGGGATCTGATAGTGAGGTGCTGGCCGGACCCCTTATATAGTTTCCTTGGATGCTTCACTTTCATAGTTCCTTGATAATGTGAGTAGTCACGAAAGCGCTTGGAATTTCTCTATTCTTTCAGAGTGGTTGTTTTGCATATATGTATATATATATGTATATATATATATATATATATATATATATATATATATATATATATATATATATATATATATATATATATATATATATATATATATATATATATATATATATATATTTATATATATATATATATATATATTTATATATATATATATATATATATATATATATATATATATATATATATATATATATATATATATATATATATATTTATATATATATATATATATATATATATATATATATATATATATATATATATATATATATATATATATATATATATATATATATATATATATATATGTATATGCAAAACAACCACTCTGAAAGAATAGAGAAATTCCAAGCGCTTTCGTGACTACTCACATTATCAAGGAACTATGAAAGTGAAGCATCCAAGGAAACTATATAAGGGGTCCGGCCAGCACCTCACTATCAGATCCCACAACGGTTAAACACCTGACGCGCGCCGGCCCAACTGGACGGTTCCTTTGCACAACTCACCCACAAACTATTCTACCCAAGAAAATTTAAAAATTATTATTTTTCCAGTGTATTATTAAATTCTTCCCAAATTCTATTAATTATAAATGGATCTAATTTATATAAACCAAAGGAAATATTCATATTATTGTCAAAACTGCTTTTTATGAAACAAGATTCAATTATATTCCTGTCGACCATGGACTTGCTTGATACTACTTTCTCAACTTTTTGAAAATCAATTGGATGGTTAAAATCTCTTACATGAATAAATAGAGCATTGGAATCTTGTCCAGTTCTAATGCTATATTTATGTTGTTTTAATCTTAGTTCGAGATTTTTACCAGTTTGACCGTAATAGACTTTATCGCAAATTTTACAAGGAATCTTATAGACACATCCATCAGCATTATGGGGGGAATTCTTTATCAAAAGTTTTTTTACTGTATCAAGATTTTTGAATACAACTTTAATATTAAAAGTCTTAAGAAGAGAAGGCATATGAACCAAGTTTTCATGGTAAGGGAGAACCAACATATTTTTAGTTGAATAAGGCTGGTTGTCCCTTTTTGGATTGTAAAAAGTATTTCTAGCAACTTTAAAAGATTTATCAATTACATTTCTTGGGCTAGGTGTTGTACCATGATCCGAGGACATACGATGGTGTGGATGCCTCAAAGCTAATTTCATTCTACTCACCGTTTTGTGTACTAGCCTCCACGAGCAGTATATATATTATTGTAACCACGAACGAGTGGTATTTAATCAATAAAAACACTGCGGCTAGCCGAGGACTCGAACCCTCGTTGTTTTAGCCAACCTCTTTGTAGGATTGGGTGGTCCCGTGGGTTAGAGCATTATGAATTTTCTCTTGCCATGAGGCGGGCTAAAACGACACGTGTTCGAGTCCTCGGCTAGTCGCAGTCTTGTTATTGATTAAATACCACTCGTTCGTGAGGTATATATATATATATATATATATATATATATATATATATATATATATATATATATATATATATATATATATATATATATATATATATATATATATATATATATATATTTATATATATATATATATATATATATATATATATATATATATATATATATATATATATATATATATATATATATTATTGTAACCACAAAATGAGCTTGTGAAATGAACCGGTATTGTAAATGCAAATCCCTGAAAATATACCGTGAAAATTCATTATTTCTACAGACCACCCTTCTTGAATATATCTACGTTCCTTAAGGAGCTACGCAAAAGACTCATCAGGGTAACTAGGGATCCCAGGGCAGCTAGTTTTCTGTTCCAGCGACTCAGCACTGCTGTTCAGAGAGGTAATGCCTGCTGTATTTTGGCACGCACCCCAGTTCTGAAGAGTTGGATGAGATTTTCGCATTATAATCAGTGACAAACACGTAACAATATGTACTAGACATGTATCTCTCACATCTCATGTACTGTATATGCCATCTTTATATCAACAGTGTATCGCTTAAAACTTTTGTACCATATTATGTAATAAAATATACCTATTGGTATAAAGAATGAAAAGATGAGGTGGTAGGGGAAGTGGAATATTCAAATGGCATCAGGAAGAAATCCAAATATTCTTCCTTAAAGCCTTTTTATCCACTTCTGTATATATATATATATATATATATATATATATATATATATATATATATATATATATATATATATATATATATATATATATATATGTCGTGCCGAATATGTAAAACTGGTCAATTAGCAAGAACTCATTTAAAATTAAGTCCTTTCTAAAATTTTCTCTTATACGTTTAAAGATATATTTTTTTCATTAATGCTAATGTAAAAATTTTTAATTTTGCTCCGAAAGAATCTTAGAAAACTTACCTAACCTTATTATTACAAGAACAATTTATTTTAGCCTATCCCAACTAAATATATTTTAAATTTGTCTGCAATAATTTGATACTAAACAAAAACAGTGAAATACATTTTTTTCATTAGGTTCATAATGATTTTTTCGAAATTATTGCATACACAAATTTTCGCTTGTCCTATGTGGCAAGATGAGTGTTGCTGTTTAAGCCAAGATCGCAAGTTCTGCCTATTCGGCACGATATATATATATATATATATATATATATATATATATATATATATATATATATATATATATATATATATATATATATATATATATATATATATATATATATATATATATGCAAAACAACCACTGTGAAAGAGTAGTGAAATTCCAATCACTATCGTGACTACTCACATTATCTAGGAACTATGAAAGTAATATATCAAAGGAAGGCAATTAAAGGGCTTAGACCACACCTCACAGTCGACTCCCACAACAAAGAAACACCTGACGTGGGACAATACCGGACTCATAAGAAAAGAGGAACACTGCAGTAGGTCCGCTGGTCCAACTAGACAGGTCCTCACGACATCCCACTAACAAATTATTCTACCCAAGATATAAGGTTTATTATTTGTCCAATGTATTATTAAACTCTAACCAAATTTTATTAATTATAAATGAATCTAATTTATATAAACCTAAGGAAATATTCATTTTATTTTTAAAACTGCTTTTTGTGAAACAAGATTCAATTATATTCCTGTCGACCATGGACTTGCTTGATACAACTTCTTCAACTTTTTGAAAATCAATTGGATGGTTAAAATCTCTCACATGAATAAATAGAGCATTGGAATCTTGTCCAGTTCTAATGCTATATTTATGTTGTTTTAATCTAAGTTCGAGACTTTTACCAGTTTGACCGCAATAAACTTTATCGCAAATTTTGCAAGGAATCTTATAGACACATCCGTCAGCATTTTGGGGGGAATTCTTTATCAAAACTTTTTTTACTGTATCAAGATTTTTAAATACAACATTAATATTAAAAGTCTTAAGAAGAGAAGGCATATCAACCAAGTTTTCATGGTAAGAGAGAACCAACATATTTTTAGTTGAATAAGGTTGGTTGTCCCTTTTTGGGTTGTAAAAAGCATTTCTAGCAATTTTAAATGATTTATCAATTACATTTCTCGGGTATTTCAGATCAATGGCTATTTCATAAATTTTGGATATTTCTTCATCTATGAACTCTGGACTACAAATACGTAAAGCTCTCAAAAACATTGATGAGAAAACAGACAGTTTAACTTTATCTTGATGGGTAGAATACTTTGCTAGTGGGATGTCGTGAGGACCTGTCTAGTTGGACCAGCGGACCTACTGCAGTGTTCCTCTTTTCTTGTGAGTCCGGTATTGTCCCGCTTCAGGTGTTTTTTTGTTGTGGGAGTCGACTGTGAGGTGTGGTCTAAGCCCTTTAATTGCCTTCCTTTGATGTATTACTTTCATAGTTCCTTGACAATGTGAGTAATCACGAAAGCGCTGGAATTTAACTACTATTTCACAGTGGTTGTTTTGCATATTTTAAAATCAACTGTTTACCGTGATCTTATTGCATATATATATATATATATATATATATATATATATATATATATATATATATATATATATATATATATATATATATATTGTAATACAAACCTGGTCACTGAGATAAGTTGCCCTACTGCTTATTCCGCGTCAGATACACCTAAGACGGTGGTAACAGGATTTCCCTTCACCGTCGACTAAGATCTCTGCAAACTTCCGCATTCCTGCATATTCAGAAACACTTCAAGCATCTCACTTCTCTGATGCGTCTGATGCGAAGTAGGAAACGAGAGATGCCGGAGGCTACTTTAGAAGAAGGAAGAAAGATGCCGAAGGCTAGATAAGGAGGGGAAAGAAAGATGCTGGAGGATAGATAAAGATGGGAAAGAAAGATGGTGAAGGATAGATAACAAGGAAGGGAATACTTGCTGGAGACGAAATAAGGAATAGAGATATTGGAGACTAGATAGCTAAGGTTCGCTGTAATTGTTTGACGGTGGAAAGGACTGAGAAAGTCAATCCAGGTCTCACTGTCTCGTCAATGTACCCTCACTCATTTGCCAATCCTTTTCATCACCCATCCATTATAACTAACATGCAGGTACTGATACACAGGAACCTGGACTATACTAAAAAATCTGACATCAAAATGAACTTGTGAAATGAACCGGTATTGTAAATGCAAATCCCTTAAAATATACCGTTAAAATACATTATTTCTACAGGCTTCCCTTCCTAAATAAATCTGGATAATACATGAATGTGCTGTTTTATTCTTTGAACAAAATATTGTGCTATTCGATATATTATATTCAGGAATAAAATTAAAATGCGAATGGGAAACTAAAGAAAACCTTAAACTTGATAAAGCTGATGGTAATATTAGGGTAAGATAGCAGTGTCTGGGAGACAGAACCTTACGAACACATTCTGCTTCTGGTATCACGAGTAGCGAGTAAAATTATGTTTCAGAGCGCACAATAGATTACTATTATCCAGAGCACTAAACTGTGTGGGTCATTCAGCGCCAGGAGCAGTGGAGGCTCGATCCTCCGTCCGCTAATCACAGAAACATTTCGCCCCTCCCCAGGCTTCTTTCCCCAGAAGATATATAGAGTACATCATCTTCATTTCACTGCTACACCTGCTGCCTCTGTATTTGACTGAAGAAACCTACTGTGTAGACGAAACGTTTCAACAATAAAGATACCTAACTGATGCACATGTCTTACTCATCAAGATAAATGGATCATGAAACACCTAAATTATGTGTTATTTTCAGTGATCTACATGATCCATAGTGCTTGTTTCACAAGCGCATTTTGCTGCCAGAAAAATCTTGATCTGGTTTCTAAGAATGTAAGACGCACAGTAACACAATTTGCAGTTAAAATTTGTGAATTCTTAATCTTTGAAAAAAGACCAGAGCAGTCAGTGACAGCCGTGCTGTGTTCTGTCATGTTCCTGTCTACGGCTGCAATATAGATTTTGAAAACTGCAAACCTTGTCTTTAAATCTGACAATTCTATAAAAAGACGAACTGTATCAGTTTCAAACTTCCATTTTTCTGAAGGGCAGCCTAATTTCAGCTGGGTAAGTAGGGTTATAAACCCGGATGATCAGCAGTGGTTAAACCTTCCGCTCACAATCGAAGGATCCCTGGTTTAATCCTGGCACAAATGAAGGTGTTTGGCATGTTTGCCTAACACTTGTCTCCTCTGTCCACCTGGTAGTAAATAGATACCGAGGTGTCAGCCGACTGTTGTGGGTCACACCACAGTCGCCTGGGCACTGAAAGGAGGCCGGGAAAAACAACTTTTAGCCTGTAAATAAAACCGTTTTAAAAAATCCTATCAAAAAAAAATCTAAATATCGAATAATATAAATATCTGTATGAAGAACGTACATTATACTTTCGTTAATATTTAAACATAATTCTTTCGATAAAATGACTCGACAAGAACCGATGATTAAAAGTGATACATATGTTGTAGAAATTATTATATTCATTTTATGTAGATTACTTGCAATATTTTGTATACTTTAATTACTTTGACGATCTACTCTCAGTCAGATTTTTTTTATAAATGTATTATGAGCACAGAACCTGTATATTCTTCAATGTCTTCAAATTACAGTTGATGGGATCATATTTACTGAAAATAGGACCTGTTCTTACCTCTATTTGCGTCTTCATATGGAACTGTTTTATCGGTATCAGTTTGTTAATATTTTCGACACAGATTTACACACAGCAACACACACACACACACACACACACACACACACACACACACACACACACACACACACACACACACACACACACACACACACACACACACACACACACACATATATATATATATATATATATATATATATATATATATATATATATATATATATATATGTATATGTATATATATATATATATATATATATATATATATATATATATATATATATATATATATATGTATATATATATATATATATATATATATGTCGTGCCGAATAGGCAGAACTTGCCATCTTGGCTTAAATATCAACGTTCATCTTGCCATATAGGACAAGCGAAAATTTGTGTATGCAATAATTTCGCCAAAATCATTCTGAACCTAACGAAAAAAATATATTTCACTGTGTTTGTTTAGTATTAAATTACTGTAAACAAATCTAAAATATATTTAGTTGGGTTAGGCTAAAATAAATTGTTCTTGTTATAATAAGGTTAGGTATGTTTTCTAAGATTCTTTTGGTGCAAAATTATTTTTTTTACATTAACATTAATGAAAAAAAATATATCTTTAAACGTTTAACAGAAAATTTTAGAAAGGACTTAATTTTAAACGAGTTCTTGCTAATTGACCAGTTTTACATATTCGGCACGACATATATATATATATATATATATATATATATATATATATATATATATATATATATATATATATATATATATATATATATATAATATATATATATATATATATATATATATATATATATATATATATATATATATATATATATATAAATATATGTATATATATACATATATATAGATAGATAGATAGATAGATAGATAGATAGATAGAAGATAGACAGATAGATAGATAGTATTATAGGAACAAATAAGTGCATATTTATGTCGGAGGATATTAAAAGGGTGAGTCGAGCGTGTTCATCTGCTGTGGCTGACACGTTCAAGGTAAAAATCAAAATTAGACCCGAGACTTTAAAGGCCTGAGGAAGCTTTAGGATGCTGAGGAGACGGGTCTAATTATTCCCTGATGATCTCGGAGCGGCTGCCTCTCAACCTGCATGAACCAGTACCTGTTTTTCTTGATGGTGGCTGTGCTAAATTATATTGATATTAGAATATTTGTTAATTTAAGGTTTCGGTGAGGTTCAAGCCCGCGGCAAGGCAGCTCAGATATTACCTAGGCTGCAACTAGATCATGCAAGCTACAATATCCTTCGAACTGGTGACATTAGCAAATAGCAGCTTCGACAGATTCATCTTTGTATCAGATTCGTTACCTTATAAACCTATATTTCTCCCGAACACTCTAGCATTCACTTTTACAACCCATCTATAAATATGCTAATTAATCATAGTGACATCATTCGTCCTTGCTTAAGGCCTAATTTTTCCAGAAAATAATTCCCCTCTTTCCTTACCCTAAACATCGCCATCAGTATAAAAAAAATTACTGCGCTTAATAACCTACCTATTTAAAAAAAATTGCAACGTCTGCCACATTGCTCCCTTATCCGCATTATTATATATTTTTTCTAAATTATAAATGCTGCAAAATGTTCCTTACCTTTATCTAAGTATTTCTTCAAGGTAAACATTTTGTCTATACATCCTCTACGCTTCTTAAATCTCTCTTGTTCCCCTACGATCCTACTTTCTGCCTTATCCTTAATATTTCTTACAATAACTCTTCCATATATTTTACCCTGTATACTCAACAGGGTTGTTTCCCTATAATTCTCACATTCTGTTTTATCCTCTTTTCTTTTATGCAATGGTGCGACGCATGCTTTCTGCGAATCACTAGGAACCTTTCCCCCTTTCATTCATATATTGAATAAATGCGCCAACCAGTACAGAACTGTATCGCCACCTGCTTTTAACATTATTGTCTTAATCTCATCTATTACAGCTGTTTTTCTCCATTTTATTCTACTCACTGCCTCACACACTTTCCCCACACACACACACACATCTTTACTCCGACAAGATGTTATACCTCCCTGCCCAATGCACTGCCTCACTTTTATTATTCAACAACCCCTCAGAATATTCCCTCCACCTTCCCAGTATCTTTACCTCCCCATGTAGCACCTCTCCTGTGTTACTGCTAAACCAAGTTGTGCCTTTGGATTTCTTATTAATCCCATTCCAATACTTTTTATACTCTCAGCAAAATTTTTGTTTGTAAATCCTCGCCCATTCTCTCAATGACTCTTCTTTTCACTCCCTCACCACTCCTTTAGCCTCTGCTTTTTTCTCCTCCACATACTCTGCCCTCTGTATATCACTGATGCATTGTAAAAACCTCATTCTTATGCTACCTTGATCTCCGTCACCACCCTCTTCCAGCAACCACTCCACTGAGCGATTGCTGAAAGGACTGTCTGCTTATGTGTAGATTAAGATCTATCTTGTCTTATTTAGATGTGTGACGTAAGAATAGCAAGGCGAAATGACTCTCTTTCCACCCTTCTCTCCCCCTGTCCACTACTGGCATGAAACAGAAGGTGAAACTGTGTTATACCATATTGGAAAAAAACGACATGGAGTTTACAGAAGAGATAAAAATGGGCAGAAGACATGGGTTATAAATTACCTTTTCTTTTTAGTACTGTTTCATACTGCAATTACTCACAGATTTATTATTATCATGAGGGAATTATACGGCGCATGTGGAAGGGGGGATGACGGAAGGCATTCAGGCTTAATTCAGGGAATTGGAGCACAGATCTAATTCCCTAGATCAAGAGCCCCTCACCAACGTCAAGGAACTCCCTCGAGGAGAACTTCTTCTTCTAGTTAATACTACTTCTACTCCTGGATACTGTGGTACAGGTCGTCGCTTACCACAGATATATGTATCACAAACTCCACTGCTACCTCTGTTTCTGTAGTGGATGTGCTTGGTGGCGGTGTTAATTGCGGATGGGGCAATGGTGGTGTTAATGGTGGTTGGGGTAATTATGGTGATGTTAATGGTGGATGGGGTAGTTATGGTGATGTTAATGGTGGGTGTTGTGGTGGTGGTGTTCATGATGGAAGTGCCACGAAGAGGAATAAGCATGAATCTCTGATGAGGTTCAAGAAAGTTTTAAGTTTAGATATGAGGTGGTGTTTCATGAAGCAGAATACCCGTACTTTTGGTCTGAAAGAACCCATCATACAAAGAAAATGAGAAGAAAACCTGAGCTTATGAATGAATAGTACTGACTGTGAACTAGTGAAAAAAAACTGAATAGAGATCAATAATGTAGGGCAAAAGCAGACGGAAGGTACATTATACATGAGCACTCCAGTACGACTATGGCCCACTGACAACTCTGCCTTCGCATCAACACAAGAACCAAAGCCAGATCTACTTCACCCAAGTAGTCTCATCAATGCTCTCTACACACTTCCATCTCAACACGCAACAAAAGCTAGAATGTAAGGTGAGATGAACTATAGCAATTCGTTTGGCAATTTGGAGGTCTCTGGGACTTTATCTATATTAAGCTTATTTTTCATAGGGCGTATTATCAGGAGCGTATCTCGCATTATGAGGAGGTACACTCTGTTTCTTTTACTTAAATCTGGCTAGATTGTGAATTTAGAATGAATTGTTAAACACTGCACTGAGCGTTTGTATAAACATTTATCACTATTTCTAAAGACAAGCATTAAACAAATCAGTGAAAGCACTCTCCTGATGCATCCTAGCTGGGAGCGACCAGCAAAACTTCTCATAATGTTAAATACTTTCAGCTGCCTCAGTACCACTCCCCGACACTTGCCATCGCCTGAAGGGGGCTACACACACACACACACACACACACACACACACACACACACACACACACACACACACACACACACACACACACACACACACACACACACACACACACACGCACACACACACACACAGACTTGTGTGCTCACACACAAGCACACACACACATACACTCACACATGTACCTCACCTTATTCGGAGTGCCTCACAAAACTATTCAGAGTGAGGTAGTGCACTTGAGGCTAGCTTCCCCAATAACTAGTCAGCCTTGGAGGTCAGTTCCCCACCTGCTTTCAACAGACTAACACATACTAGATTTCTGTCCTCTGTATGAGTGTATAAACAGTAGCTAGTGAGAGTACTCATGCTTGCGCTATCTCTCTTTCTCTCTCTCTCTCTCTCTTTCTTTTTTTTTTTTACACAGGGTTTAACAAGGTTAAGGATCCCTAGCTTTATTGACAAGCTATTTACAGGTTAAGGATTCCTAACTTTATTGGCAAGCTAAGAGCTGTTACCTACATCAGCTCATTTGAAAGCATTTTTATTGTTATGAGACATACAAGTAGGGAACAGGATGAAATTGGAGCCATCTGTGGGCCAGCATTTTCATTTGATCAATTGACTTCATCTCGTTGACATCATTATGCTATATGAATGTGTTCCATACTCGAGTCATCCTGGGTATATATGATCTCAGATGGAGTGATGTTCTGGAGAAGGGTACAGCCAGAGTGAAGTTGCTGCTTTCTGCCCGTCTTGTGGCATAAAAGCTTGTTTCACGCTGTCCTCGAAGTGGATCCAAGTGTGGTACTTTGACAATATTGGCCTTGTACATAACAGTAAGGCCACCCACATCCCTCCTATGTTGAAGGCTCTGCTGAAATGACAGATCTATCCAGGATGGGTCCAGGCGAGAGATGAGACCTCTTGCTCTGTTCTCTACTCTCTACTCTGTTCTCTCTCTCTCTCTCTCTCTCTCTCTCTCTCTCTCTCTCTCTCTCTCTCTCTCTCTCTCTCTCTCTCTCTCTCTCTCTCTCTTTCATAACCTTACCTAGTCATGTTATGGTGTCTTTCAGATTTATTTACAAATTCTGTACTGTAAAACGTAAATAATATTGACTGTGGGAATGTAAGTGTACTCAAAGGAGTAAACATCCAGTGTATGCATTATTCTTTTAAATTTCTAGACTTCTTTAATGAATCTGCACTAGCTGGCAGTCGTCCTTTACTGCCTTTGAACAGCACCTGTGTTTATAGCATCCTTCTTCCTAAAACTAGCCATTAAACAAATCAGAGAGAGAAAGCAATATCCTGATGGGAGTAATGCCTAGCTGGGAGCGACCAGCAATACTTCTCATAATATGAATTGCTATCACCTGCCTCACTACCACTTCCTGACACTTGCTATCACCTGTAGGGGGCAACACATACACGCACACACGCACACGCACACACAGACACACACACAGTGAAGAGTCGGGGCCAGGAGCTATGAGTCGACTCCTGCAACCACAAATAGGTGAGTACACACACACACACACACACACACACACACACACACACACACTCTTCCCCCACACCATCCCCCACCTCACTCCCTTCCCTGATCCCCCCTCTCTCTCTCTCTCACCCTCCTCCTCCCCCACCTCTCCCTCTCCCAATCTCTCTCCCCCTTTGCTTCTCCCTCCTACTGTCTCTCCCCATATTCCCCCCTCTTTCCCCCTCCCCACCTCTCTCCCATTTCGCCACTGTCTACAGCGAAAGATTGAAGAAAGGAAAGCTGAACTTCAGGCAAGTAAATCAAATGAGGGAATACGAAGGGATATGCAGTGGGAGAATGAAAGGGAGAGATCAATCTTTGTTTATGGGCTCCAGGAAGTTGAAGGGGAAACTTACAAAGCAAGAAGACAAAGGAAGAAAAAAGCGATTGAAAGCATCATGAAAGCAATAGGAGAAGATGACATGACACATTTGGCAAATTTTCTGAGAATAGGAGGTTTGCAAGAGTAAGAAACTGGCCAATCAAAGTGATTTTCAAGGCAGAATCGGCTCAAAACAGGATCCTGCAGGAGAAAGCAAGACTAAGGGACATGTCGGCATACTGGAGGGTGTATCTTGACCGTGACAGAATACAAGAAGGAAAACAGAAACTGAGAGGGTACAAAGACAAAAGGAGGAAAGAGAGGTAAAGATGGAGATGGAGAGGAGAACCCAGACTCAGAAGGAAGTTCAAATACAACCTCCCTCACAACCACCTACAGAAGCCCCAATCCAGAACAACCCCAATGCAACCAAACATTCTAGCCCAAAACACACATGCCATACCCAATGCCCCCACCCACCTCATTACAAACTTCACCTTCACAGTAACTACCCATAGTTCCTCATCAGGTCTCTCACTTCCCCAACCCCAATGCACCCCCCAGACCACAGTTTTAGAAAAGAAGTTGAAGGTTTGGTATATAAATGCTGACGGAATATCAAATAAATGTAAGGAGTGGCATGAAAGAATCAAGGAGACATCCCCAGACATAAGAGCACTCACAGAAATGAAACTCACCAGGATGATAACACATATGCAATCTTTCCACACACATCAAATCCTCAGGTTTGGTATACAAATGCAGACTGAATATCAAACAAATGTGAGGAGTGGCATGAAAGAATCAAGGAGACATCCCCAGACATAATAGCACTCACAGAAACGAAACTCACCAGGTTGATAACAGATGCAATCTTTCCACACACATATCAAATCCTCAAGAAACATAGAGGGAGCAGAGGGGGAGGAGTTGCACTGCTCATTAAGAAGCGGTGAGGATTTGAGGAAATGGAAGGAATGGATGGAATAGGCGAAAGGGACTACATAGTAGGAACAATCCAGTCTGAGGGCCATAAGGTGGCAATTGCAGTAATGTACAACCCACCACAGAACTGCAGGAGGCCAAGAGAAGAATAAGATAAGAGCAACAGAGCAATGGTAGACACACTAGCCGAGGTGGCCAAAGGAGCTCACATGGGGTGAGCAAAGTTACTAGTTATGGATAATTTCAATCACAAGGAGAGTGACTGGGAAAACCTGGAGCCCCATAGAGGTCCCGAAACATGGAGAGCCAAGATGATGGATGTGGTACTGGAAAACCTCATGCATCAATATGTAAGAGACACTAACAGAGAGAGAGGTGAGGATGATCCAGCAAGACTGGACCTAGTATTCACCTTGAGTAGTTCATGTGGTTCTGTGCTTTGATTACATAGTTGAGCTACAAATGGAGAGAGTAGCAGGAATAGGACGAGAAAAAACAAACTACAAAAGGGGGACTACACAGGCATGAGAAACTTCCTGCAAGACGTTCAGTGGAAGAGAGAAATGGCAGGAAAACCAGTAAAAGAAATGATGGACTATGTGACAACAAAATACAAGGAGGCAGAAGAGAGGTATGTTCCCAAGGGAAACAGAAATAATGGGAAGACCAGAACAAGTCCTTGGTTCACCCAAAGGTGTAGGGAGGAAAAAACTAAGTGCACTAGAGAATGAAAAGTACAGAAGACAAAGGACCCAGGAAAATAAAGACATTTGCCGAAGAGCCAGAAACGAATGTGCACAGATAAGAGGGGAGGCTCAGCGACAATACGAAAATGACATAGCATCGAAAGTCAAGTCTGACCCGAAGCTGTTGTATAGCCACATCAGGAGGAAAACAACAGTCAAGGACCAGGTAATCAGGCTGAGGAAGGAAGGAGGGGAGTTCACAAGAAACGACCAAAAGGTATGAGAGGAGCTCAACATGAGATTTAAGGAAGTATTTACAGTGGAGACAGGAAGGACTCCGGGAATTCAGAATAGGGAGGTACACCAATAAGCGCTGGATGAAATACACACAACCGAGGAGGAGGTGAAGAAGCTGCTATGTGAACTTGATACCTCAAAGGTGGTGGGACCAGAAAATATCTCTCTAAGGGTCCTTAGAGAGGGAGCAGAGATGCTGTATGTGCCACTAACAAAAATCTTCAACTTATCCATAGAAACTGGGCAACTACCTGAGGTATGGAAGATGGTAAATGTAGTCCCAATTTTTAAGAAAGGAGACAGACACGATGCATTAAACTACAGACCTGTGTCACTGACGTGTATAGTACGCAAAGTCATGGAAAAGATCATCAGGAGGAGAGTGGTGGAGCACTTAGAGAGACACAAGCTTATAAACGACAACCAGCACGCTTTCAGGGAAGGAAAATCCTGTGTCACAAACCTACAGGAGTTTTATGACAAGGTAACAAATGTAAGACACGAGAGAGAGGGGTAGGTTGATTGCATTTTCTTGGACTGCAAGAAGGCCTTCGACACAATTCCTCACAAGAGGTTAATGCAAAAGCTAGAGGATCAGGCACACATAACAGGAAAGGCACTGCACTGGATCAGAGAATATCTGACAGGGAGGCAACAACGAGTCAGGATACGTAACGAGGTGTCAGAGTGGGCGCCTGTGACGAGCGGGGTTCCACAGGGGTCAGCCCTAGAACCTGTGCTATTTTCGTGTATGTGAATGACATAAAGGAAGGGATAGACTCAAAAGTGTTCCTGTTTGCAGAGGATGTGAAGTTAATGAGGAGAATTAAATCGGTCGAGGATCAGGCAGGACTACAAAGATATCTGGACAGGCTACAAGCCTGGTCCAGCAACTGGATCCTTGACTTTAACCCCGCCAAATGCAAAGTCATGAAGATCGGGGAAGGGCAAAGAAGACTGCAGATAGAGTGTAGTCTAGGTGGCCAAAGACTGCAAACCTCACTCAAGGAAAAAGATCTTTGGGTGAGTAAAATACCGAGCACATCTCCTAAAGCGCACATCACTCACATAACTGTTGCAGCATACGGGCGTCTGGCAAACCTAAGAATAGCGTTCCGATACCTCAGTAAGGAATCATTCAAGACTCTGTACGCTGAGGTCAGTGGTCACCTGCGGTCCTACCTGTCTAAGCTCTTGGGAGTTAGCGTGGGCTGTTACCAAGCACCATGGCTTGTTGTAGTGTTTTAGAATCTCAGGTTCAAGTGTTGAAGAAGGAGATTCTACTTCTTCAGGAGGAAAATAGGAAGCTGAAGCTTCGCATAGATGAGTTTGGGAGCGAGTGTGATAAGGATTTAGCTGGTAAGGAAGGAATAGTCGCCGGCAGTGATAGTGGCAGCCGCTCTAAGTGGCAAGTGGTTCACAGTTCAGGAAGAAGGAAGATGAGGAGAGTTAATAGAGAAGATGTGAAGGTAGGAAATCGATTCTCTGTTCTCCAAGACGAGCGTACTTCAGTGGTTAGTGAGGTTGAAGGTACCACTGATTCCCCTGCTAATCAAGGTAAGTATATTTTAATAGTAGGCGACTCTCAGGTAAGATATATGGACCGTGCATTTTGTAACAGAGACAGAAAGGTCAGACAGAGAGTGTCTTCCTGGAGCTGGTGTTGGTGACATAGTCAGCAGGTTGGATAATATTATGGCAGGTAATGGGATCAAGCTCATTATCTGTCTTAGCGCTGGGGGTAATGACATTGGGAAGGGCAGGAGAGAGGAGCTGCTGGATAAGTACAGGTCAGCAATAGAAGTAGTTAGGTCTAAGGGAGGGATTCCAGTCATATGTAGCATCTTGCCTAGAAAGGGAGTGGGCAATGAATGGATGTCTAGGGCAATTGGTATAAATTGCTGGCTAGACAGGTACTGCAAGGAACTTGCAACCCCATTCATTGATAACTGGGACCTATTCTTTGACAAACGTGATATGTATGCAAGGGATGGGGTTCATCTCTCTGGGGATGGAGTGGTTGCATTAGCCAATTCGATTGATAGGGTAATTGATGACTTGTCTAGAAATTTAAACTGATAGATTATAGAGGTATGGGTGTTTGTGGGAAACAATCAGGCTGCAGCACCAGGGTTAAAAACAGCAGTTATTACCGGGATACCTCAGGGGTATGTTTAAAAGACAATATTCAAAATAAAGTTGCTAGTAATGGCAAATCAATTGATTAACAAACAAAGAGAGATAGTATAGGGCAACGAGTGACTAGCTCCCTTAAAGTTTACTATACAAATAGTAAGAGTCTAAGAAATAAGATAGATGAGCTAAGATTACTTGCAAGTGTAGGTAATATAGATATTATTGGTATAACAGAGACCTGGTTCAACCCGAAAGATAGAGAAATGCCTTCTGAATACAACATGCAGGGTTATAAACTATTCCACACTGACAGGGTCAACAGGAAGGGTGGTGGGGTGGCGATGTACGTCAGAGAAAATTTAAATTGTTGTCTTAGACATGATATAAGATTAGAAACATCGAACACAAAATCCGTTTGGCTACAGTTTCTCGAGGGGCATGACAAATTAATTTTGGGTGTGATTTATAGGCCCTCAAACCTTGATAGGGAGGGCAGTAAGCTGTTATGGGACGAAATTCATAAGGCATCTAGATATGAAAATGTTGTTATAATGGGAGATTTTAACTTTAGACAAATTGACTGGAACAATATGACAGGAAATCTTGAGTCTAGTGACTTTCTTGATACGGTTCAGGATTGCTTTTTAGAACAGGTTGTGACAGAACTAACTAGAGGAAACAATCTGCTTGACTTGGTTCTTGCCAACAAAGATTCACTAATTAATAATCTTGAGGTTAATGATGAGCTTGGGGAAAGTGATTACAAATCACTTAGTTTCAATATATCATGGAATTACCCAGATAACTGCAATCAAATCTCTGTCCCAGATTTTCGCTTGGCCGACTTCATGGGACTGAAAAATTACTTGGGTGGGCTAAATTGGGATGTCCTGACTATGGGTCAGGTAGGTGATCTTTGTTGCCAATATGACGTTTTTCAGAGATTAGTTCTAGCTACCCAGACAACTTTTGTTCCGAGTAGGGAAATTAGATCTAACAAAAATGATCCCAAATGGATGAACAATAGATTAAAACATCTCATTAGTCAAAAGAGAGGCATATATAGGCGTATCAAAAGAGGGGATGGGCAGTTAAGAAATCAATATATTCAATTAAAGAGAGAAATAAAGAAAGGATTAAGAAAAGCAAAAAGGGATTATGAGGCTAAGGTCGCAAGGGATTCAAAGATTAACCCTAAAGGATTCTTTCAGTTATACAGAAGTAAGATTAGGGACAAGATTGGCCCACTTAAGAGTAACTCTGGTCAGATCACTGACAGTGATAAGGATATGTGTGAAATTCTAAATACCTACTTCCTCTCAGTTTTCACCCAGGAAAATACTAGCGATATTCCTGAAATAATAGATTATGTAGAACAGGATGATAATAAACTATGTACGATTGCTGTAACTAGTGACATGGTCCTCAGACAAATAGAGAAACTAAAACCTAACAAATCCCCAGGTCTTAATGAACTGTTTGCAAGGGTGTTAAAGGAATGTAAAGAGGAACTTAGCATACCTTTGGCTAATCTTTTTAACATATCACTACAAACTGGCATAGTGCCTGATAAGTGGAAAATGACAAATGTAATACCTATTTACAAGGCAGGTGACAGGCCCTTGGCTTCGAACTATAGACCAATAAGCCTTACCTTCATAGTGGGAAAATTTATGGAATCAATAATTGCCGAAGCAATTCGTAGCCATCTTGACAGGCACAGATTGATTAATGAATCTCAACACGATTGTAGATCAATGGTTCAGAGAACCGACAAGTTGATAAATTAGACACACGTGCAACTCTTGGGTATCTTTATTGAGGAAACGTTTCGCCGCACAGTGGTTTCATCAGTCCATACAAAGGAGACAGGGCGACAGAGGACCTAGTAGCAATCAGTGAAGAGGCGGGGCCAGGAGCTAGGACTCGACCCCTGCAACCACAAATAGGTGAACAAATAGGTGAGTACTCACAGTCCCAGTTTTTAAAAAAGGAGACTGACATGAAACATTAAACTACAGACCAGTGTTACTAACCAGTATAGTACGCACAGTCATGGAGAAGATTATCAGAAGAGTGGTGGAGCACTTAGAAAGGACTGAGCTTATCAACGACAGCCAGCATGGGTTTCAGGGGCGGAAAAGCCTGTGTCACTAACTTACTGGCGTTCTATGACAAAGTGACAGCAGTAAGACGAATGAGAGAGAGAGAGAGAGAGAGAGAGAGAGAGAGAGAGAGAGAGAGAGAGAGAGAGAGAGAGAGAGAGAGAGAGAGAGAGAGAGAGAGAGAGGTGGGTAGATTGCGATTTCTTGGACTGTAAGAATGCATTTGACACAATTCCACACAAGAGATTAGTGCAAAAGCTGGAGGACTAGGCAGGGATAACGGGGAAGGCACTGCAATGGATCAGGGAATACCTGTTAGGAAGACAACAGCGAGTCGTGGTACGTGGCGAAGTGTCACAGTGGGCGCCTGTGACAAGCGGGGTTCCACAGGGGTCAGTCCTAGGACCGGTGCTGTTTCTGGTATTTGTTAACAACATAATGGAAGAAATAGACTCAGAGGTGTCCCTGTTTGCAGATGATGTGAAGTTGATGAGAAGAATTCAGTCGGACGAGGACCACACAGAACTGCACAGGCTGCATGCCTGATCCAGCAACTGGATCCTGGAGTTCAACCCCACCAAGAGCAAAGTCATGAAGATTGGGGAAAGGCAAAGAAGACCACAGACGGAGTACAGTCTAGGATGGCAGAGACTACTAACCTCACTCAAGGAAAAGGATCTTGGGTGAGTATAACACCAGGCACATCTCCTGAGGCGCACATCAACCAAATAACTGTTGCAGCATACGGGCGCCTAGCAAACCTAAGAACAGCATTCCGACATCTCAATAAGGAATAACCTCTCCTTGTAGGAGAGCTTAAGGGAAATCGGCCTGACGACACTGGAGGACAGGCGAGAGAGGGGGGGATATGATAACGACATATAAAATACTGACAGGAAACAACAAGGTGAACAGAGGCAGGATGTTCCAGAGATGGAACACAGCAACAAGGGATCAGAGTTGGCACTTGAAGACTCAGATGAATCACTGGGATATTAGGAAGTATTTCTTCAGTCACAGAGTTGTCAGGAAGTGGAATAGTCTGGGAAGTGATGTAGTGGAGGCAAGATCCATACATAGCTTTAAGAAGAGGTGTCATTTTAAAGCTCATGGAGTAGGAAGAAGAGGTATGATAAAGCTCATGGAGCAGGAAGAGTGATTCAGTAGCGGCCAGTGAAGAGGCGGGGCCAGGAGCTGTGACTCGACTTCTGTAACCACAACTAGGTGAGTGCACATACACACACACACACACACACACACACACACACACACACACACACACACACACACACACACACGCACACACACACACACACACGTAAGGGACACTACAAGAGAGAGAGGAGAGGATGAACCAGCAAGACTGGACCTAGTATTCACCTTGAGTAGTGCAGATATTGAGGACATCACAGATGAAAGACCCCTTGGGGCCAGCGATCATGTGGTTTTAAGCTTCGAATACACAGTAGAGCTACAAGTGGAGGGGGAAGCAGGAAGGCCAGGACGAATGAAGCCAAACTACAAGAAAGGGGACTACACGGGAATGAGGAACTTCCTGAACGGGGTTCAGTGGGACAGAGAATTGGCAGGGAAGTCAGTTAATGAGATGATGGAATATGTAGCAACAATGTGCAAGGAGGCTGAGGAGAGGTTTATACCCAAGGGTAACAGGACTAATGAAAAAGCCAGGATGAGCCCATGGTTCACCCAAAGGTGCAGGGAGGCAAAAACCAAGTGTGCTAGGGAATGGAAGAAATGTAGAAGGAAAAGAACCCAGGAGAATAAGGAGAGCAGTCGTAGAGCCAGAAATGAATATGCACAGATAAGAAGGGAGGCCCAACGACAATATGAAAACGACATAGCAGCGAAAGCCAAATCAGACCCAAAACTGTTATACAGCCACATCAGGAGGAAAACAACAGTCAAGGACCAGGTAATCAGGCTAAGGAAGGAAGGAGGAGAGACAACAAGAAATGACCAAGAAGTAAGTGAGGAACTCAACAAGAGATTTAAAGAAGTGTTCACAGAGAAGACAGAAGGGGCTCCAGAAAGACAGAGAGGTGGGGCACACCACCAAGTGCTGGACACAGTACACACAACCAAGGAAGAAGTGAAGAGGCTTCTGAGTGAGATAGATACCTCAAAGGCAATGGGGCCGGATAACATCTCTCCATGGGTCCTGAGAGAGGGAGCAGAGGAGCTATGTGTACCCCTAACAGCAATATTCAATACATCTATCGAAACAGGGAGATTGCCTGAGGCATGGAAGACAGCAAATGTAGTCCCAATCTTTAAAAAAGGAGACAGACATGAAGCACTAAACTACAGACCAGTGTCACTGACATGTATAGTATGTAAAGTCATGGAGAATATTATCAGGAGAAGAGTAGTGGAACACCTAGAAAGGAATGATCTCATCAACAGCAGCCAACATGGTTTCAGGGACGGGAAATCTTGTGTCACAAACCTACTGGAGTTCTATGACATGGTGACAGCAGTAAGACAAGAGAGAGAGGGGTGGGTGGATTGCATTTTCTTGGACTGCAAGAAGGCGTTTGACACAGTTCCACACAAGAGATTAGTGCAAAAACTGGAGGACCAAGCAGGGATAACAGGGAAGGCACTAAAATGGATCAGGGAATACTTGTCACGAAGACAGCAGCGAGTCATGGTACGTGGAGAGGTGTCAGAGTGGGCACCTGTGACCAGCAGGGTCCCACAGGGGTCAGTCCTAGGACCAGTGCTGTTTCTGGTATTTGTGAACGACATGACGGAAGGAATAGAATCCGAAGTGTCCCTGTTTGCAGATGACGTGAAGTTGATGAGAAGAATTCATTCGATCGAAGACCAGGCAGAACTACAAAGGGATCTGGACAGGCTGCAGACCTGGTCCAGTAATTGGCTACAGGAGTTCAATCCCACCAAGTACAAAGTCATGAAGATTGGGGAAGGGCAAAGAAGACCGCAGACGGAGTACAGTCTAGGGGGCCAGAGACTACAAACCTCACTCAAGGAAAAAGATCTTGGGGTGAGTATAGCACCAGGCACATCTCCTGAAGCGCACATCAACCGAATAACTGCTGCAGCATATGGGCGCCTAGCAAACCTCAGAACAGCATTCCGACATCTTAATAAGGAATCGTTCAGGACCCTGTACACCGTGTACGTTAGGCCCATATTGGAATATGCGGCACCAGTTTGGAACCCACACCTAGCCAAGCACGTAAAGAAACTAGAGAAAGTGCAAAGGTTTGCAACAAGACTAGTCCCAGAGCTAAAAGGTATGTCCTACGAGGAGAGGTTAAGGGAAATCAACCTGACGACACTGGAGGACAGGAGAGACAGGGGGGACATGATAACGACATACAAAATACTGAGAGGAATTGACAAGGTGGACAAAGACAGGATGTTCTAGAGATTGGACACAGTAACAAGGGGAAACAGTTGGAAGTTGAAGACACAGATGAATCACAGGGATGTTAGGAAGTATTTCTTCAGCCACAGAGTAGTCAATAAGTGGAATAGTTTGGGAAGAGATGTTGTGGAGGCAGGATCCATACATAGCTTTAATAAGAGGTATGATAAAGCTCACGGTTCAGGGAGAGTGACCTAGTAGCGATCAGTGAAGAGGCGGGGCCAGGAGCTCGGACTCGACCCTTGAAACCTCAACTAGGTGAGTACAACTAGGTGAGTACACACACACACACACACACACACACACACACAGCATCACCGGACATCATAGCTCTCACAGAAACCAAGCTTACAGGTATGATAACAGATGCCATCTTTCCAACGGGATACCAAATCCTGAGGAAAGACAGAGGGAACAGGGGGGGTGGAGGAGTGGCGTTGCTGATCAAAAATCGCTGGAATTTTGATGAGCTGGAGAGAGAAGATAGCGGAGAAGAAAGTGATTACTTAGTGGGAACACTTCACTCTGGAGGTCCCAAGGTGGTAATAGCAGTGATGTATAACCCACCACAGAACAGCAGGAGGCCAAGGCAAGAGTACGACGAGAGCAATAGAGCGATGGTTGACACACTAGCTAGAGTGGCCAGAAGAGCTCATGCATGCAGGGCAAAGCTCCTGATCATGGGTGACTTTAACCACAAGGAGATAGATTGGGAGAACTTGGACCCACATGGGGGCCAAGATACTTGGAGGGCTAAGATGATGGAGGTGGTACTGGAGAACTTCATGTACCAACACGTAAGGGACACTACAAGAGAGAGAGGAGAGGATGAACCAGCAAGGCTGGACTTAGTATTCACCTTCAGTAGTGCAGATATCGAGGACATCACATATGAAAGACCCCTTGGGGCCAGTGACCATGTGGTTGTAAGCTTCGAATACACAGTAGAGCTACAAGTGGAGGGAGAAGCAGGAAGGCCAGGACGAATGAAGCCAAACTACAAGAAAGGGGACTACACAGGAATGAGGAACTACCTGAACGGGGTTCAGTGGGACAGAGAACTGGCAGGGAAACCAGTTAATGAGATGATGGAATATGTAGCAATAAAATGCAAGGAGGCTGAGGAGAGGTTTGTACCCAAGGGTAACAGGAGTAATGAAAAAGCCAGGATGAGCCCATGGTTTACCCAAAGGTGCAGGGAGGCAAAAACCAAGTGTGCTAGGGAATGGAAGAAATATAGAAGGCAAAGGACCCAGGAGAATAAGGAGAACAGTCGTAGAGCCAGAAATGAATATGCACAGATAAGAAGGGAGGCCCAAAGACAATATGAAAATGACATAGCAGCGAAAGCCAAATCTGACCCGAAACTGTTGTACAGCCACATCAGGAGGAAAACAACAGAAGGACCAGGTAATCAGGCTAAGGAAGGAAGGAGGAGAGACAACAGGAAATGACCGGGAAGTATGTGAAGAACTCAACAAGAGATTCAAAGAAGTGTTCACAGAGGAGACAGAAGGGACTCCAGAAAGACGGAGAGGTGGGGCACACCACCAAGTGCTGGACACAGTGCACACAACCGAGGAAGAAGTGAAGAGGCTTCTGAGTGAGCTAGATACCTCAAAGGCAATGGGGCCAGATAACATCTCCCCATGGGTATTGAGAGAGGGAGCAGAGGCGCTATGTGTACCCCTAACAACAATATTCAATACATCTATCGAAACAGGGAGATTGCCTGAGGCATGGAAGACAGCAAATGTAGTCCCAATCTTTAAAAAAGGAGACAGACATGAAGCATTAAACTACAGACCAGTGTCACTGACATGTATAGTATGCAAAATCATGGAGAAGATTATCAGGAGAAGAGTGGTGGAACACCTAGACAGGAATGATCTCATCAACAGCAGCCAGCATGGTTTCAGGGACGGGAAATCCTGTGTCACAAACCTACTGGAGTTCTATGACATGGTGACAGCAGTAAGACAAGAGAGAGAGGGGTGGGTGGATTGCATTTTCTTGGACTGCAAGAAGGCGTTTGACACAGTTCCACACAAGAGATTGGTGCAAAAACTGGAGGACCAAGCAGGGATAACAGGGAAGGCACTACAATGGATCAGGGAATACTTGTCAGGAAGACAGCAGCGAGTCATGGTACGTGGCGAGGTGTCAGAGTGGGCACCTGTGACCAGCGGGGTCCCGCAGGGGTCAGTCCTAGGACCAGTGCTGTTTCTGGTATTTGTGAACGACATGACGGAAGGAATAGACTCTGAGGTGTCCCTGTTTGCAGATGACGTGAAGTTGATGAGAAGAATACACTCGATCGAAGACCAGGCAGAACTACAAAGGGATCTGGACAGGCTGCAGAACTGGTCCAGCAATTGGCTCCTGGAGTTCAATCCCACCAAGTGCAAAGTCATGAAGATTGGGGAAGGGCAAAGAAGGCCGCAAACGGAGTACAGTCTAGGGGGTCAGAGACTACAAACCTCACTCAAGGAAAAAGATCTTGGGGTGAGTATAACACCAGGCACATCTCCTGAAGCGCACATCAACCAAATAACTGCTGCAGCATATGGGCGCCTAGCAAACCTCAGAACAGCATTCCGACATCTTAATAAGGAATCGTTCAGGACCCTGTACACCGTATACGTTAGGCCCATATTGGAGTATGCGGCACCAGTTTGGAACCCACACCTAGCCAAGCACGTAAAGAAACTAGAGAAAGTGCAAAGGTTTGCAACAAGACTAGTCCCAGAGCTAAGAGGTATGTCCTACGAGGAGAGGTTAAGGGAAATCAACCTGACGACACTGGAGGACAGGAGAGATAGGGGGGACATGATAACGACATACAAAATACTGAGAGGAATTGACAAGGTGGACAAAAACAGGATGTTCCAGAGATTGGACACAGTAACAAGGGGACACAGTTGGAAGCTAAAGACACAGATGAATCACAGGGATGTTAGGAAGTATTTCTTCAGCCACAGAGTAGTCAGTAAGTGGAATAGTTTGGGAAGCGATGTAGTGGAGGCAGGATCCATACATAGCTTTAAGCAGAGGTACGATAAAGCTCACGGCTCAGGGAGAGTGACCTAGTAGCGATCAGTGAAGAGGCGGGGCCAGGAGCTCGGACTCGACCCCCGCAACCTCAACTAGGTGAGTACAACTAGGTGAGTACACACACACACACACACACACACACACACACACACACACACACACACACACACACACACACACACACACACACACACGTTCCGATACCTTAATAAGGAATCGTTCAAGACACTGTACACTGTGTATGTTAGGCCCATACTGGAGTATGCAGCACCAGTCTGGAACCCACACCTGGTCAAGCACGTCAAGAAGTTAGAGAAAGTACAAAGGTTTGCAACAAGGCTAGTCCCAGAGCTCAAGGGAATGTCGTACGAGGAAAGGTTAAGGGAAATCGGACTGACGACACTGGAGGACAGAAGGGTCAGGGGAGACATGATAACGACATACAAGATACTGCGGGGAATAGACAAGGTGGACAGAGATAGGATGTTCCAGAGAGGGGACACAGGGACAAGGGGTCACAACTGGAAGCTGAAGACTCAGACGAGTCACAGGGACGTTAGAAAGTATTTCTTCAGTCATAGAGTTGTCAGCAAGTGGAATAGCCTAGCAAGTGAAGTAGTGGAGGCAGGAACCATACATAGTTTTAAGAAGAGGTATGACAAAGCTCAGGAAGCAGAGAGAGAGAGGATCCAGTAGCGATCAGTGAAGAGGCGGGGCCAGGAGCTGAGTCTCGACCCCTGCAACCACAATTAGGTGAGTACACACACACACACACATATATATAAATATATATATATATATATATATATATATATATATATATATATATATATATATATATATATATATATATATATATATATATATATACATATATGTATATATATATATATATATATATATATATATATATATATATATATATATGTGTATATATATATATATATATATATATATATATATATATATATATATATATATATATATATATATATATATATATATATGTCGTGCCGAATAGGCAGAACTTGCGATCTTGGCTTAAATAGCAACGCTCATCTTGCCATGTAGGACAAGTGAAAATTTGTGTATGCAATAATTTCGCCAAAATCATTCTGAACCTAACGATAAAAAAATATTTCATTGTGTTTGTTTAGTATTAAATTATTGTAAACGTATCTAAAATATATTTAGTTGGGTTAGGCTAAAATAAATTGTTCTTGTTATAATAAGGTTAGGTAAGTTTTCTAAGATTCTTTTGGAGCAAAATTAAAAATTTTACATTAACATTAATGAAAAAAATATATCTTTATACTTATAAGAGAAAATTTTAGAAAGGACTTAATTTTAAATGAGTTCTTGCTAACTGACCAGTTTTACATATTCGGCACGACATATATGTATATATATATATATATATATATATATATATATATATATATATATATATATATATATATATATATATATATATATATATATATATATATATATATATATATATATATATATATATATATATGTATATACGTACATACATATATATGCTCTGGTGGCCTGGTGGTTAACGCTCTCGCTTCACACGGTGAGGGCCTGGGTTCGATTCCCAGCCAGAGTAGAAACATTGGAAGTGTTTCTTTCCACCTGTTGTCTATGTTCCCCATAAGTAAAATGGGTACCTGGGTGTTAGTCGACTGGTGTGGGTCGCATCCTGGGACACTGACCTAAGGAGGCCTGGTCACAGACCGGGCCGCGGGGGCGTTGATCCCCGGAACTCTCTCCAGATAAACTCCAGATATGTGTGTGTGTGTGTTTTCTTTACCGTGTTGAATTTAGTTTATATTTTCATGTAAAAGTCTTGCTGGGAAAGGAATAAAGAATGATATTTTAATGTTGTGTAAATGTTACAGCAGTCAAGAGAAAGTTCACTTGAACGTGCTGCTGAAATTGAAATTTCTTTAACTCGTAAGACTTTCCAATGACAATCGACGTTAAGATAATAGGAAAGTGAACTTTTCGTCGGTACTGTAGACAGAGACATTTTGGAGAATAAATAATGAGTCAAAGTCTTGTTCTGCTCCATTGTAGTACAATAAGACATTGTGGAGACAATATCTTCTACTCCATTACACATAGGAAAAAGTAACTTATAACGACGTTTCGGTCAAAGTTGTACCATAAACTAGTCACGAATGTCGTTATAATTTTTTTTATGCTATGTGCGGGTTATTTGTGTATTATTCCAGTCACGTTATTGTATCTGTATTCTTCTGACACTCAAATTTACCACTCAGAGACAACACTACCACTCAGAGACAACACTACCATTCAGAGACAACACTACCACTCAGAGACAACACTACCACTCAGAGACAACACTACCACTCAGAGACAACACTACCATTCAGAGACAACACTACCTCTCAGAGACAACACTACCACTCAGAGACAACACTACCACTCAGAGACAACACTACCATTCAGAGACAACACTACCACTCAGAGACAACACTACCACTCAGAGACAACACTACCACTCAGAGACAACACTACCATTCAGAGACAACACTACCACTCAGAGACAACACTACCACTCAGAGACAACACTACCACTCAGAGACAACACTACCATTCAGAGACAACACTACCACTCAGAGACAACACTACCACTCAGAGACAACACTACCACTCAGAGACAACACTACCATTCAGAGACAACACTACCTCTCAGAGACAACACTACCACTCAGAGACAACACTACCACTCAGAGACAACACTACCATTCAGAGACAACACTACCACTCAGAGACAACACTACCACTCAGAGACAACACTACCACTCAGAGACAACACTACCATTCAGAGACAACACTACCACTCAGAGACAACACTACCACTCAGAGACAACACTACCACTCAGAGACAACACTACCATTCAGAGACAACACTACCTCTCAGAGACAACACTACCATTCAGAGACAACACTACCTCTCAGAGACAACACTACCACTAAGAGACAGGTCTACCAATCAGAGACAACACTACCACTCAGAGACAACACTACCACTCAGAGACAACACTACCACTCAGGAATAACATTACCACTCAGATACAACACTACCACTCAGAGACAACACTACCACTCAGGAACAACACTACCACTCAGAGACAACACTACCACTCAGAGACAACACTACCACTCAGAGACAACACTACCACTCAGAGACAACACTACCACTCAGAGACAACACTACCACTCAGAGACAACACTACCACTCAGAGACAACACTACCACTCAGAGACAACACTACCACTCAGAGACAACACTACCACTCAGAGACAACACTACCATTCAGAGACAACACTACCATTCAGAGACAACACTACCTCTCAGAGACAACACTACCACTAAGAGACAACACTACCACTAAGAGACAACACTACCACTCAGAGACAACACTACCATTCAGAGACAACACTACCACTCAGAGACAACACTACCTCTCAGAGACAACACTACCACTAAGAGACAACACTACCACTAAGAGACAACACTACCACTAAGAGACAGGTCTACCACTCAGAGACAACACTACCACTAAGAGACAGGTCTACCACTCAGAGACAACACTACCTCTCAGAGACAACACTACCACTAAGAGACAACACTACCTCTCAGAGACAACACTACCACTAAGAGACAGGTCTACCACTCAGAGACAACACTACCATTCAGAGACAACACTACCTCTCAGAGACAACACTACCACTAAGAGACAGGTCTACCACTCAGAGACAACACTACCATTCAGAGACAACACTACCTCTCAGAGACAACACTACCACTAAGAGACAAGGAGAACACAACTTTAGTGATGCGTCTCTCTCTGCTACATGAGTGTTTCTCTGTAATGGTTGAGAGCTAGCAACATCGTGCTAGCAACATCGTGCCTCAGTCATAACAAGGTATTCTTACAGCGTTCTTTTTATGCAAAGTATCATAGATAATGGTCTAAATGTTATTAAAATTGACTCTCAAATCGCATAATCGTACGTCTGTAAACACCTCAGGGAGCGGGCAAGGTCAGGGTTCGAACTTACATGCAAGCCATTAATCGGTAGCTCGCTGCTATTACTATTAACCCTAATAGGATGCTTGAACTAGTGGTGAGAACTCTGGGATGCTAGATATAGAACTGCCTTGCCATAGGTACTAAACCCGTCCGTTCTCCGAGTTTTTTTTAACAAAAGAGTTGTTACGCTTTTTCAGAGGACAATGTTAGCAACAATTACGTCATCTTTAACTAGCAAGCTAGTGTTTTAACAACAGTTGATGTTTCAGGACTCCCTGGATTATTACATGTGTTTTATTTTTTTAATATTTGCTTGTATATTTATAATTATTCATTTCAACAGTATCTTAATGGAAATTGTAGAGTTTTTGTATATATATATATATATATATATATATATATATATATATATATATATATATATATATACATACATGATACATATTATGCGGTTATGAATATTCAAGCAGTGAAGCCTCACGCGGGAGATACGATCTCTAAATTAACATTTTTCTTTCCTCAAATATTATAAAGTTAATGAGTTCGTGGAATGTTTAGCCCCTTCCTCTAGATCCTCCACACCCCCCTAATTCCCTCCCTCTAGATCCTCCACACCCCCCTCCTTCCCTCCCTCTAGATCCTCCACACCCCCCTCCTTCCCTCCCTCTAGATCCTCCACACCCCCCTCCTTCCCTCCCTCTAGATCCTCCACACCCCCCTCCTTCCCTTCCTCTAGATCCTCCACACCCCCCTCCTTCCCTCCCTCTAGATCCTCCACACCCCCCTCCTTCCCTCCCTCTAGATCCTCCACACCCCCCTCCTTCCCTCCCTCTAGATCCTCCACACCCCCCTCCTTCCCTCCCTCTAGATCCTCCACACCCCCCTCCTTCCCTCCCTCTAGATCCTCCACACCCCCCTCCTTCCCTCCCTCTAGATCCTCCACACCCCCCTCCTTCCCTCCCTCTAGATCCTCCACACCCCCCTCCTTCCCTCCCTCTAGATCCTCCACACCCCCCTCCTTCCCTCCCTCTAGATACTCCACACCCCCCTCCTTCCCTCCCTCTAGATCCTCCACACCCCCCTCCTTCCCTCCCTCTAGATCCTCCACACCCCCCTCCTTCCCTCCCTCTAGATCCTCCACCCCCCCCTCCTTCCCTCCCTCTAGATCCTCCACACCCCCCTCCTTCCCTCCCTCTAGATCCTCCACACCCCCCTCCTTCCCTCCCTCTAGATCCTCCACACCCCCCTCCTTCCCTCCCTCTAGATCCTCCACACCCCCCTCCTTCCCTCCCTCTAGATCCTCCACACCCCCCTCCTTCCCTCCCTCTAGATCCTCCACACCCCCCTCCTTCCCTCCCTCTAGATCCTCCACACCCCCCTCCTTCCCTCCCTCTAGATCCTCCACACCCCCCTCCTTCCCTCCCTCTAGATCCTCCACACCCCCCTCCTTCCCTCCCTCTAGATCCTCCACACCCCCCTCCTTCCCTCCCTCTAGATCCTCCACACCCCCCTCCTTCCCTCCCTCTAGATCCTCCACACCCCCCTCCTTCCCTCCCTCTAGATCCTCCACACCCCCCTCCTTCCCTCCCTCTAGATCCTCCACACCCCCCTCCTTCCCTCCCTCTAGATCCTCCCCACCCCCCTCCTTCCCGCCCTCTAGATCCTCCACACCCCCCTCCTTCCCTCCCTCTAGATCCTCCACACCCCCCTCCTTCCCTCCCTCTAGATCCTCCACACCCCCCTCCTTCCCTCCCTCTAGATCCTCCACACCCCCCTCCTTCCCTCCCTCTAGATCCTCCACACCCCCCTCCTTCCCTCCCTCTAGATCCTCCACACCCCCCTCCTTCCCTCCCTCTAGATCCTCCACACCCCCCTCCTTCCCTCCCTCTAGATCCTCCACACCCCCCTCCTTCCCTCCCTCTAGATCCTCCACACCCCCCTCCTTCCCTCCCTCTAGATCCTCCACACACCCCTCCTTCCCTCCCTCTAGATCCTCCACACCCCCCTCCTTCCCTCCCTCTAGATCCTCCACACCCCCCTCCTTCCCTCCCTCTAGATCCTCCACACCCCCCTCCTTCCCTCCCTCTAGATCCTCCACACCCCCCTCCTTCCCTCCCTCTAGATCCTCCACACCCCCCTCCTTCCCTCCCTCTAGATCCTCCACACCCCCCTCCTTCCCTCCCTCTAGATCCTCCACACCCCCCTCCTTCCCTCCCTCTAGATCCTCCACACCCCCCTCCTTCCCTCCCTCTAGATCCTCCACACCCCCCTCCTTCCCTCCCTCTAGATCCTCCACACCCCCCTCCTTCCCTCCCTCTAGATCCTCCACACCCCCCTCCTTCCCTCCCTCCCTCCCTCCCTCCCTCCCTCCTTCCCACTTTCCTTCTCTCCCTCCCACTTCCTCCATCTTCCCTTTCCCCTACGACTACTCTCCACTAAAAAAACCTATCCTGCCTCCCTCCCTCCTACCCATCCTCCAATTACTTCCTTCATCCTTCTTCCTACCTTCGTTCCACCCTTCCTTCCTTCCTTCCTTCTGCCAATCCTAGTGCCTCCTCCATCCCTCCACCAGAGTCCTCCAGACCAGCAGTAGGATGGTCAGCGTTGTTAGGGGTCAGGATCACGGGAACACATCAGCAAAACATCTTTCAACATTATATTGTAACACAATACCCACAGACAGATGAAAATACACACGTGTATCAGATATTTTAATTTTCGGAATGTTTCTCCTACGCAATATGCTTCTTTAGTGGAGAGGTAACGGTTGTGTGACCAAACCATTAACCTGGTGTTATGTGATAGTGACTAAGGAGCTCCACTACATGGTGAGAGTGACTTAGGTGCTCCACTACCTGGAGACAGTGACTCAGGAGCTCCGCTACCTGATGACAGTGTCTTAGGTGCTCCACTACCTGGTGATAGTGAATCAAGTGCTCCACTACCTGGTGATAGTGAATCAAGTGCTCCACTACCTGGTGATAGTGAATCAAGTGCTCCACTACCTGGTCATAGTGAATCAAGTGCTCCACTACCTGGTGATAGTGAATCAAGTGCTCCACTACCTGGTGATAGTGATTCAGGTGCTCCACTACCTGGTGATAGTGACTCAGGATCTCCACTACCTGGTGAGAGTGACTTAGGTGCTCCACTACCTGGAGACAGTGACTCAGGAGGTCTGCTACCTGACGACAGTGACTTAGGTGCTCCACTACCTGGTGATAGTGAATCAAGTGCTCCACTACCTGGTGATAGTGACTCAGGTGCTCCACTAACTGGTGATAGTGACTTAGGTGCTCCACTACCTGGTGATAGTGACTCAGGTGCTCCACTACCTGGTGATAGTGACTCAGGTGCTCCACTACCTGGTGATAGTGACTCAGGTGCTCCACTACCTGGTGATAGTGACTCAGGTGCTCCACTACCTGGTGATAGTGACTCAGGTGCTCCACTACCTGGTGATAGTGACTCAGGTGCTCCACTACCTGGTGATAGTGAATCAAGTGCTCCACTACCTGGTGATAGTGACTCAGGTGCTCCACTACCTGGTGATAGTGACTCAGGTGCTCCACTACCTGGTGATAGTGACCAAGTAGTATCACTGCATCAATAGTATACAATACGACAAGATGATGAATTAAACACATTTGCAACATCTTGGAAGCTTTATTTCTAAGACCTTTCGCCAACCACCGTTTTTTTTTTCAGATCAATAAAGAGTTAATTATCAACTCTGTGGCGAAACAAAAAGCCACCGATTGGCGAAACGTTTTCACAGTAAAGATATTCAGGTTTTGCACATGAGTCTTATACATCAGTGACCCAGGAGCCACAGTTCGACAAGTCCCATATATAGCACACATACGAGTATATCGGATATTTATATGTGCAGTACATTTTTCATTTATATCAGAAAGTTTATATGTGTTTATCAGATATTGTATACAGATCCTGTCCGACTTACGTCCGAGTTCCGTTCCGATCGACTGGTCGGATCTGGAAATTGACGTATGTTAAAATTTTGTTCAGCATGCAACATTCTTTTAACCTAATAAAAATTTCTGTAGGTAAATTTTTGTAGGTATAATTCATAGGCTTCACAAATCAAAATGCTGTGTGGAATGTAGCCTAGGCTAGGCCTAGCAATTTTCTTGTTACTCATTATTTCAACATTGCCTTTTACCTTCTTAATTTTTTTTTTATGATTTTAACACTGTATAGTAAGTATATGTATCGCTATTATCTATTTTAATCTGTATATGTATACCGGGTATTTATGTGCATCAAATATTGTATATATACAGTACGTGTATGAGAAATAGTATACATGACTAGTCTTATGCAGGATACATTCAGGCACAGCTCCATTTGTTCACATTCTTAGGAGTTCTCATCATTGATCTAAAAAAAATATTTGCTTTAATATTACTGACACAAATTTCCTAGGAAAATCGTTATTTATGTGGAGTTAAAATATTTATATCATTACACAAATAACCCCCCATGTAGGAGACTGAAACTGAAGACGACGTTTCGGGCCGACGAAACATCGCCAAAAGTTTTCATTCTCTTATGTGCGGTTATTAGTGTATTGTTCCAGTCACGGTATTGTGCCTTTTAAATTCTTTATATACAAAATTAGTTGAGACGTATAATCAGCAAGAACAAAACAGTCTGCTGAAAAGACTTGCATTAACACTTTAAAAGGCAACAAAGTAGGGCATTACGAAGACATTTATAAAAGAGTAAACCTTTATTTGGAGGGACATTTCGCCTACAGGTGTGCGAAATTCTGTGAGTATAAAGTCTTGCCCTGCTGTGCCTCCTTCGAAGTGTCTTTAAAATAAATAGAGGAGCGGCCAGCAGACGCAGCCTCTGCTTCTCTCTCTCCATCCTGATTGCTAACACTCATAAGTTGCTCTCCTGCAGCCTAGCTCTAATGCAATAGGAAGATCATATATATATATATATATATATATATATATATATATATATATATATATATATATATATATATATATATATATATATATATATATATATATATATATATATATATATATATATATATATATATATATGCAATAAGATCACAGTAAACAGGTGATTTCAGAATATGCAAAACAACCACTCTGAAAGAATAGAGAAATTCCAATCGCTTTCGTGACTACTCACATTATCAAGGAACTATGAAAGTAAAGCTTTCATAGTTCCTTGATAATGTGAGTAGTCACGAAAGCGCTTGGAATTTCTCTATTCTTTCAGAGAGGTTGTTTTGCATATATATATGTATATATATATATATATATATATATATATATATATATATATATATATATACATATATATATATATATATATATATATATATATATATATATATATATATACATACATATACATATATATATATATATATGTATATATATATATAAATATATATATATACATATATATATATATATATATATATATATATATATATATATCACACGGGCATCACTGACATCAGAATATCCATCAGTTTTGGCAATCATTCTCTGATAAGTCCCATCAATTGGGAGTAAGTAAATCCCATCACACTTGGATAAATCCCATTTCTCTGGAATCTCCCGACAGTCTGAAATAATACCCATCACTCTGGAACAAGTTCTACCACTCAAAGACAAGTCTACCACTCAAAGACAAGTCTATCACTCAAAGACAAGTCTGCCACTCAAAGACAAGTCTACCACTCAAAGACAAGTCTATCTCTCAAAGACAAGTCTATCACTCAAAGACAAGTCTGCCACTCAAAGACAACACTACCACTCAGAGACAACGCTACTACTCAGAGACAAATCTACCACACAGAGACAAGTCTACCACTCAGAGACAACACTACCACTCAGAGAGACAAGTCCCACCAATCAACTTACGTCTCAAGTTCCCAGCGTCACCATCTCTCACTCTCCTTCACCTTCTTCATCTCACGTACAGTGAAGTAAAAAAAAGGGGGTAGGGGGGAGTTAAAGTAGGAGGAGTGGAAAGAAAAAAGTGGAAAGTGAAAGCATGATGATAGGAGAGAAAGGAAACTTTCTGAAGAACGTGGCGGATATTGGGAACTGCTTCCCCTTCTCTCTCTCTCTCTCTCTCTCTCTCTCTCTCTCTCTCTCTCTCTCTCTCTCTCACTCTCTCTCTCTCGCTCTCTCTTTCTCTCTCTCTCTCTCTCTCTCTCTCTCTCTCTCTCTCTCTCTCTCTCTCTCTCTCTCTCTCTCTCTCTCTCTCTCTGTCTCTCTCTCTCTCTCTCTCACTGTCTCTCCCTATATATATATATATATATATATATATATATATATATATATATATATATGTATATATATATATATATATATATTAATATGCAAAACAACCACTCTGAAAGAATAGAGAAATTCCAAGCTCTTTCGTGACTACTCACATTATCAAGTAACTATCCTTGATAATGTGAGTAGTCACGAAAGCGCTTGGAATTTCTCTATTCTTTCAGAGTGGTTGTTTTGCATATTCTGAAATCACCTGTTAATATATATATATATATAATATATATATATATATATATATATATATATATATATATATATATATATATATATATATATATATATATATATATATATATATATATATATATATATATATATATATATATATATATATATATATATATATATATATATATATATATATATATATATATATATATGCAAAACAACCACTGTGAAAGAATAGAGAAATTCAAAGCGCTTTCGTGACTACTCACATTATCAAGGATTGTTCCTTGATAATGTGAGTAGTAACGAAAGCGCTTGGAACTTCTCTATTCTTTCAGAGTGGTTGTTTTGCATATTCTGAAAAAAAACCTGTTTACTGTGATGATCTTATTGCATATATATATATATATATATATATATATATATATATATATATATATATATATATATATATATATATATATATATATATATATATATATATATATATATATATATATATATATATATATATATATATATATATATATATATATATATATAAATATATATATATATATATATATATATATATATATATATATATATATATATATATATATATATATATATATATATATATATATATATGTGTGTGTGTGTGTGTGTGTGTGTGTGTCGTGCCGAATAGGCAGAACTTGCGATCTTGGCTTAAATAGCAACGCTCATCTTGCCATATAGGGCAAGCGAAAATTTGTGTATGCAATAATTTCGCCAAAATCATTCTGAACCTAACGAAAAAAATATATTTCACTGTGTTTGTTTAGTCTTAAATTATTGTAAACAAATCTAAAATATATTTAGTTGGGTTAGGCTAAAATAAATTGTTCCTGTTATAGTAAGGTTAGGTAAGTTTTCTAAGATTCTTTTGGAGCAAAATTAAAAAATTTTTACATTAACATTAATGAAAAAAATATATCTTTAAACATATAAAAGAAAATTTTAGAAAGGACTTAATTTTAAATGAGCTCTTGCTAATTGACCAGTTTTACATATTCGGCACGACATATATATATATATATATATATATATATATATATATATATATATATATATATATATATATATATATATATATATATATATATATATATATATATTATATATATATATATATTTATATATATATATGTATATATATATATTTATATATATATATGTATATATATATATATATATATATATATATATATGTATATATATAATATTTATATATGTATATATTTATATATATATATATATGTATATATATATGTATATATATATATATATATGTATATATATAGTATGTATATATATGTATATATATAAATATGTATATATATAATATGTATATATATTTATATATATATATATATATATATATATATATATATATATATACATATATTGGCCAAACATTCACAAAATTACAACAGAAAGTAAAACAACATAGGTAACTCAGAGCTACATCTCGAATACTTCGTCCAGCTCCCCTGCGGTGGGCCGCGTGCCCAGAATGCTGCAGGCATTTCCTCTCTGGATCGCAACACTGAGTCTCTGAAAGAGGAAGCTGGTCGCCCTGTGGTCCTTGGTTTCTATGATGAGCTTTTCACCCAGCTCTTTGATGAACTTTAGAGCACACTTGCCCCATGCTCCAAGGGTCTCTGACCCTATTGGAATGAAGTTATAGCAAGGGGGAAGGTCTTCATATTTTCGGATCTTCTGGGTCTCCCTGTGGCAGGCAGCTCCACCCCCTTCCACTACAGAGTATGGCAAGTAGGTGTCTGCCAATGTGGCAGCACAGGTGTAGTCCCAGGCAATCTGCTTTCCATCCTTCCAGGGTAGCATAGTGGCTCCATCAGGACGCTTTTGACTTCCATCAGACCTCTGTACTTGGGGTTCCCGTTGAGCTGGGCAACGGGCTGTGGCGAGGCTTCTCTTCATTATATCATTGACCTCCTCATGTCTTGCATACTTCCCTTCTGCTGTGTGACACACGAGACCATGAAGTCCCAATTGATCAGCTGTCGCCCTGCCGCAAATACACCTATGTTCGGTGAGGATGGGGGCGGCT
>NC_091312.1:19698766-19728766 GCF_038502225.1 Cherax quadricarinatus
GATGGACCAGGTGCTTCAGCTCCTTCAGTACCCTGGTGATGGACCAGGTGCTTCAGCTCCTTCAGTACCCTGGTGATGGACCAGGTGCTTCAGCTCCTTCAGTACCCTGGTGATGGACCAGGTGCTTCAGCTCCTTCAGTACCCTGGTGATGGACCAGGTGCTTCAGCTCCTTCAGTACCCTGGTGATGGACCAGGTGCATCAGCTCCTTCAGTACCCTGGTGATGGACCAGATGGCTCAGCTCCTTCAGTACCCTGGTGATGGACCAGGTGCTTCAGCTCCTTCAGTACCCTGGTGATGGACCAGGTGCTTCAGCTCCTTCAGTACCCTGGTGATGGACCAGGTGCTTCAGCTCCTTCAGTACCCTGGTGATGGACCAGGTGCTTCAGCTCCTTCAGTACCCTGGTGATGGACCAGGTGCTTCAGCTCCTTCAGTACCCTGGTGATGGACCAGGTGCTTCAGCTCCTTCATTACCCTGGTGATGGACCAGGTGCATCAGCTCCTTCATTACCCTGGTGATGGACCAGGTGCTGCAGCTCCTTCAGTACCCTGGTGATGGACCAGGTGCATCAGCTCCTTCATTACCCTGGTGATGGACCAGGTGCTTCAGCTCCTTCAGTACCCTGGTGATGGACCAGGTGCATCAGCTCCTTCATTACCCTGGTGATGGACCAGGTGCATCAGCTCCTTCATTACCCTGGTGATGGACCAGGTGCTTCAGCTCCTTCAGTACCCTGGTGATGGACCAGGTGCTTCAGCTCCTTCATTACCCTGGTGATGGACCAGGTGCATCAGCTCCTTCAGTACCCTGGTGATGGACCAGGTGCATCAGCTCCTTCAGTACCCTGGTGATGGACCAGGTGCTTCAGCTCCTTCAGTACCCTGGTGATGGACCAGGTGCTTCAGCTCCTTCAGTACCCTGGTGATGGACCAGGTGCTTCAGCTCCTTCAGTACCCTGGTGATGGACCAGGTGCATCAGCTCCTTCAGTACCCTGGTGATGGACCAGATGGCTCAGCTCCTTCAGTACCCTGGTGATGGACCAGGTGCTGCAGCTCCTTCTGTACCCTGATGATGGACCAGGTGCTTCAGCTCCTTCAGTACCCTGGTGATGGACCAGGTGCTTCAGCTCCTTCAGTACCCTGGTGATGGACCAGGTGCTTCAGCTCCTTCAGTACCCTGGTGATGGACCAGATGCTTCAGCTCCTTCAGTACCCTGGTGATGGACCAGGTGCTGCAGCTCCTTCAGTACCCTGGTGATGGACCAGGTGCTTCAGCTCCTTCAGTACCCTGGTGATGGACCAGGTGCTTCAGCTCCTTCAGTACCCTGGTGATGGACCAGGTGCTGCAGCTCCTTCAGTACCCTGGTGATGGACCAGGTGCTTCAGCTCCTTCAGTACCCTGGTGATGGACCAGGTGCTTCAGCTCCTTCAGTACCCTGGTGATGGACCAGGTGCTGCAGCTCCTTCAGTACCCTGGTCATGGACCAGGTGCTTCAGTTCTTTCAGTACCCCGGTGATGGACCAGGTGCTGCAGCTCCTTCAGTACCCTGGTGATGGACCAGGTGCTGCAGCTCCTTCAGTACCCTGGTCATGGACCAGGTGCTTCAGCTCCTTCAGTACCCTGGTGATGGACCAGATGGCTCAGCTCCTTCAGTACCCTGGTGATGGACCATTTGCTTCAGTTCCTTCAGTACCCTGGTGATGGACCAAGTGCTTCAGTTCCTTCAGTACCCTGGTGATGGACCATTTGCTTCAGTTCCTTCAGTACCCTGGTGATGGACCAGGTGCTTCAGCTCCTTCAGTACCCTGGTGATGGACCAGGTGCTTCAGCTCCTTAAGTGCTCAGGTGATGGACCAGGTGCTTCAGCTCCTTCAGTACCCTGGTGATGGACCAGGTGCTTCAGCTCCTTCAGTACCCTGGTGATGGACCAGGTGCCTCAGCTCCTTCAGTACCCTAGTGATGGACCAGGTGCTTCAGTTCCTTCAGTACCCAGGCAATGGACCAGATGCTTCAGCTCCTTCAGTACCCTGGCGATGAACCAGGTTCTTCAGCTCCTTCAGTACACTGGTGATGGACCAGGTGCTTCAGTTCCTTCAGTACCCTGGTGATGGACCAGGTGCTTCAGCTCCTTCAGTACCCTGGTGATGGACCAGATGCTTCAGCTCCTTCAGTACCCTGGTGATGGACCAGGTGCTTCAGCTCCTTCAGTACCCTGGTGATGGACCACATGCTTCAGCTCCTTCAGTACCCTAGCGATGGACCAGGTGTTTCATTTCCTTCAGTACCCTGGTGATGGACCAGGTGCTTCAGTTCCTTCAGTACCCTGGTGATGGACCAGGTGCTTCAGTTCCTTCAGTACCCTGGTGATGGACCAGGTGCTTCAGTTCCTCCAGTACCCTGGTGATGGACCAGATGCTTCAGCTCCTTCAGTACCCTAGCGATGGACCAGGTGCTTCAGTTCCTTCAGTACCCTGGTGATGGACCAGGTGCTTCAGTTCTTTCAGTACCCTGGTGATGGACCAAGTGCTTCAGTTCCTTCAGTACCCTGGTGATGGACCATTTGCTTCAGTTCCTTCAGTACCCTGGTGATGGACCAAGTGTTTCAGTTCCTTCAGTACCCTGGTGATGGACCAAGTGCTTCAGTTCTTTCAGTACCCTGGTGATGGACCAAGTGCTTCAGTTCCTTCAGTACCCTGGTGATGGACCAAGTGTTTCAGTTCCTTCAGTACCCTGGTGATGGACCAAGTGCTTCAGTTCCTTCAGTACCCTGGTGATGGACCAGGTGCTTCAGTTCCTTCAGTACCCTGGTGATGGAAAGGGAAAGAGGAGGAGAAGTGAAGGAAACGGAGTTTCAAAAGTGGTTGCTTGCTGACTAACAGGGACACCTAAATGACTTACCAGATCACAAAAACGCCTACATGAGGGATAGCATTAGGAATGTCGCAGTGGTGGTATATTTCTTTTCTTGCACTGAATTTACCTCGAAACTAAAGTTTCGCTGAGACAATCTATGATCTATTTACGACTGAATGATGCAAGCAAAAGTGAAGAAGGTGCCTAAAAATTTCATCCAGAGACAGAAACTGCTGAGAAGATTCCACCCCAGAAAGTAATTACGGCAACTGATCCTCTAGAAGACAGAATGTGACATATACATATGACATATACAACAATATTAACATCTGGAGACCCAGCACCTCAGACACTGATTTTCCCCTGCACACTTGTTGCTGTTGTTTATTCGTCCTGGAGTATCGTGTGCTCGATTCATCCTCATACTTAATCCTTGCTAATTAAGATAAAAGTTCACAATAAACCCATTGTTCCTTCAAGGAGAATGTTCGATAGGCCCTTCTGACACCTGTGTTTACGGAGTAAACGATCAATTCGGTTGCTTGTTAACAAATTTGTTATGTATGTTTTTTTTATTTTTTCATAGTTCCCTTGATATTATTAACATAAATTAACTATACCATATTAACTTGCGTCATTCTACATTTGGGTTTCTCCGTACGTAGTTAAAAGTTGTTTTAACATTAAATGTCTAGTATTCAGCTGGATGTGATGGTGATTGCCTTGGCCTCTACATGATTTCCCAGACCTCCCCCTTGTAACCCTCAGTGTGCCTGGAGCTCTGCAACAGTTAGCTAGACAATGTGAGAGCATGCCAGGATACTCGTATATTTACCACAAGTCTGTCTAGACTTTCCCTTTCTGGAGTTGCCAGCGATCTAAAGGTAGGTTCACCACTTATATTAGCTGCCGACATATATATATATATATATATATATATATATATATATATATATATATATATATATATATATATATATATATATATATATATATATATATATATATATATATGTATATATATATATATATATATATATATATATATATATAAATTGAAACCTGTGACTGTTTTACATGATGGTAGAATTCCTGGTGTCTTTTTCTCTTTCTCATAAGCACGAGGGGATAACAGGTGTATCTTGCTACTTCTACTTACACTTAGGTCACTCTACACATTCATGTACACGCATATATATACTCACACCCATCTGGGTTTTCTTCTATTTTCGTAATAGTTCTTGCTCCTCTTTATTTCCATGGTGAAATGGAAAAGAATTCTTCCTCAGTGTTGCGTGTCTTAAGAGGCCACTAAAATGCCGGGAGCAAGGGTCTAGTAACCCTTTTCCTGTATAAATTACTATATTAAAAAGAAAACTTTCGCTTTTCCTTTTAGGTAGGATCCTGTAGGATATGGCCGAACAGGCCATATCCTACCGTATTCTATAATATTTATTTTGTAGTTTTGAAATAGATTCATAGTAAGGTTAACTTAAATTCCTGCCGTATTATCTCACTATGGTTAACATTTTTTAATAGACTTTAAACTATTATTTCCATTTTCAGCATTATTTTTGAGTTTAACGTATCACAAACATATATTGAAGTAACTGTAAACAAAGACCACAATGGCGTTCCAACAGTCTCATAAGCGCGTTACAGCGACCATTAATGGGTGGACACCTCAGGCGGCAGTCTGGGCACTGTACAACTCGCTGGGCTGGACGTGACCTCCTGCTCTATTATAATCTCCCAGGACGAGATTATTGGGGCTTTCAGAAAAAGAAAAGGGATTACACCATGTTGATGTAATTCATTTATTAATCAAATTATTTATCATTTGGTTATGGCTATGAATTTCTTAATGATTTCTGTGTTTGTTGACCTTTCACGGGATCACCGGAGGAGCGCCTTTGTGGCTACAGTTTTTAGGTAAACTAACCTAATTTAACAATTATTCGGTAGTTTTTAAGTTAATTTTAACGTAGCTCGAAATGTTGTGCACAAGAAGGCGCTTTCCATAAAGTTTAACCTTGTCATTTCATCCTTTACCACTTTATATAAATAAAGTGATATTGCCTGTGTCGCCTGCATGGCTGCACTGTGTCGACAACATACTAATATCTGCTGTCCCAGACATTTCCATTTATAGAGCTTCAGTGAGTTATTGGATAACATAACACATCCAGTCAGTTTACCCTGAGTGAAGAAACAACGAGCGTCATCACCTTTCCTGATACCTTGGGGATTTATGAAAAAATAAGACAAATTTTAGATAAACTAAAAGCATAAAATATAAACATTACCTGATTCACTTCTTGATACGAAAATAATGAAATCAAACCTGGTGTCCTGAGAGGGTTCTTCATCTACGAACTAAGAATATGAAGTCAAAAGTTACTTGAAGCAAAACGCCAGTACTCGTGCAAAGCATTCTTTAAACTGGTGACTCTCTTGCATTTCTTCAAGGGATGCAGCCGACTGCTATACAGATCCTCAGAAGTACCAAGAAGCAGGGAGAACCTGACAGACGGATAATCCGTCTGACAGGCAGCGGTCACCATCATCATGTCAAGCAGCATTGGGTTCGCTTACCAGACCTCTAATATTATTAGGAGTATCGCCAGGACAACCACTCACAGAAACTGGGATGCCAAAGCGGATGTCAACACCATCCCTTGCTGGGATGCAATAAACAATATATGTTGTTACTGTTGACGCAGGTGTGTTGCTGTTTTGTTCCCCTTGTTTTTTATTGTTATTCCTTTATTGGTTGTTGCTCTTTTTGGTGTTGCTGTTACTATTGTTTTAGATGTTGCAATTATTAGGAAAAAATTGGCAATTATTTCTTCAAAATTGCAAGACAACTGTCACCATGGAAACATCGATTGTTTGCTATATACCCTGTAATAACATAACCGTAATTTACTATATATTGGGAAAGTGCAGGAAATATTCACGATGGACAGGTAAAACCTGGCATTATTATCATGTTTCTATTATGCTCAAGACGACCTCTGTTACACATAGGTCGAAATATACAGCTCTCTCTCTCTCTCTCTCTCTCTCTCTCTCTCTCTCTCTCTCTCTCTCTCTCTCTCTCTCTCTCTCTCTCTCTCTCTCTCTCTCTCTTTCTTTCATTATCGGTCCTGAGATCATAACATACAGAAGGAGAATGAAATAGCTGGAGATCATGTTTCTCCTAACGCCAGGCTCACTGGTGTGCCTGACGTTAGGAGAAACATGGATTGCAGTCCAGCAATCTGCCTAATATTTTGAGGCATTTTTAGCTGAGTGGTCTAAGGCGTCAGATTGGCAGCTAGCTGACGATTTGGGTTCGAATACTGCTGGCTATGATATATATATATATATATATATATATATATATATATATATATATATATATATATATATATATATATATATATATATATATATATATATATATAATGTCGTGCCGAATAGGCAGAACTTGCCATCTTGGCTTAAATAGCAACGCTCATCTTGCCATATAGGATAAGTGAAAATTTGTGTATGCAATAATTTCGCCAAAATCATTCTGAACCTAACAAAAAATATATATTTCAATGTGTTTGTGTAGTATTAAATTACTGTAAACAAATCTAAAATATATTTAGTTGGGGTAGGCTAAAATAAATTGGTCTTGTTATAATAAGGTTAGGTAAGTTTTCTAAGATTCTTTTGGTGCAAAATTAAAAAAAATAACATTAACATTAATGAAAAAATATGTCTTTAAACGTATAAGAGAAATTTTCAGGAAGAACTTAATTTTAAACGAGTTCTTGCTAATTGACCAGTTTTAAATATTCGGCACGACATACATATCTTTCTTTCTTTCAACACACAGGCTGTATCCCACCGAGGCGGGGTGGCCCAAAAGGAAAAACGAAAGTTTCTCCTTTTACATTTAGTAATATATACAGGAGAAGAGGTTACTAGCCCTTTGCTCCCGGCATTTTAGTCGCCTCTTACAACACGCATGGCTTACGGAGGAAGAATTCTGTTCCACTTCCCCATGGAGATTCCACTTCCCCCATGGAGATTCCACTTCCCCATATATATATATATATATATATATATATATATATATATATATATATATATATATATATATATATATATATATATATATATATGTCGTGCCGAATATGTAAAACTGGTCAATTAGCAAGAACTCATTTAAAATTAAGTCCTTTCTAAAATTTTCTCTTTTAGGTTTATAGATATATTTTTTTCGTTAATGTTGATGTAAAAATTTATAATTTTGCACCAAAAGGAACTTAGAAAACTTACCTAACCTTATTATAACAAGAACAATTTATTTTAACCTAACCCAACTAAATATATTTTAGATTTGTTTACAATAATTTAATGCTAAACAAACACAGTGAAATATATTTTTTTCGTTAGCTTCAGAATGATTTTGGCGAAATTATTACATACACAAATTTTCACATGTCCTATATGGCAAGATGAGCGTTGCTATTTAAGCCAAGATCGCAAGTTCTGCCTATTCGGCACGACATATATATATATTATATATATTATATATATATATATATATATATATATATATTATATATATATTATATTATATATATATATATATATATATATATATATATATATATATATATATATATATATATATATATATATATATATATATATATATATATATATATATATATATATATATATATATATATATATATATATATATATATATGTATATATATATATATATGTATCGGAGGTGAATGTATTCAGATATTTGGGAGTGGACGTGTCAGCGGATGGGTCTATGAAAGATGAGGTGAATCATAGAATTGATGAGGGGAAAAGGGTGAGCGGTGCACTTAGGAGTCTGTGGCGACAAAGAACTTTGTCCTTGGAAGCAAAGAGGGGAATGTATGAGAGTATAGTTTTACCAACTCTCTTATATGGGTGTGAAGCATGGGTGATGAATGTTGCAGCGAGAAGGCTGGAGGCAGTAGAGATGTCATGTCTGAGGGCAATGTGTGGTGTGAATATAATGCAGAGAATTCGTAGTTTGGAAGTTAGGAGGAGGTGCGGGATTACCAAAACTGTTGTCCAGAGGGCTGAGGAAGGGTTGTTGAGGTGGTTCGGACATGTAGAGAGAACGGAGCGAAACAGAATGACTTCAAGAGTGTATCAGTCTGTAGTAGAAGGAAGGCAGGGTAGGGGTCGGCCTAGGAAAGGTTGGAGGGAGGGGTAAAGGAGGTTTTGTGTGCGAGGGGCTTGGACTTCCAGCAGACATGCGTGAGCGTGTTTGATAGGAGTGAATGGAGACAAATGGTTTTTAATACTTGACGTGCTGTTGGAGTGTGAGCAAAGCAACATTTATGAAGGGATTCAGGGAAACCGGCAGGCCGGACTTGAGTCCTGGAGATGGGAAGTACAGTGCCTGCACTCTGAAGGAGGGGTGTTAATGTTGCAGTTTAAAAACTGTAGTGTAAAGCACCCTTCTGGCAAGACAGTGATGGAGTGAATGATGGTGAAAGTTTTTCTTTTTCGGGCCACCCTGCCTTGGTGGGAATCGGCCAGTGTGTTAATAATAATAATAATAAATATATGTATATATATATATATATATATATATATATATATATATATATATATATATATATATATATATATATATATATATATCGTGCCGAATAGGTAAAACTTGCGATTTTGGTTTAAATAGCAACGCTCTTCTTGCCGAATAAGGCAAGAATTTCGCAATAATTTCACAAAAATCATTCTGAACCTAACGAAAAAAAATATATTTCATTGTGTCTATTTATTATTAAATTATTGTAAACTTATCTAAAATATATTTAGCTGGATTAGGCTAAATTAAATTGCGCTTGTTATAATAAAATTAGGTAAGTTTTCTAAGGTTGTTTTGGCACAAAATTATTTATTTCTTCATTAACATAAATAAAAAAATATACCATTAAACGTACAAAAGAAAATTTTAGAAAGGACTTAATTTTAAATGAGTTCTTGCTAATTGACCAATTTTACCTATTCAGCACGACACACACACACACACACACACACACACACACACACACACACACACACACACACACACACACACACACACACACAAAGATAAAAATATATATATATATATATATATATATATATATATAAATATATATATATATGAAATGTATATATAAAAATATTTAACCACAATATTCGAAACATAATTATGAATAAAAGTAACTAGAATAATCTGCTGGTGGCGGAAATGAGAATCATTTGTGTGAAATCGACAACTATTACAATGCAAGATCAGTTGAAATTACATCATCAGGTGAAAGGTGGATCCTGATAATGGCTGACAACAAATTCAGTGTTTCTCGGCTTAATTATACCGATGTATGAGGTTGTTACTCTGTGTTGCCGATGTGTTGTTGTTTTAATGTGAGTGGGAGAGTATGGCTTTCCCATTTGTGTTGTAGAAATTGTGTTTGCTAATGTGTGTTGTGAGGGTGAGTTAGGGACTGTTTTGTTGCAGAGATTGTGACTGTTTTTGTACAGTGTTTTATTATGAGTGTATTGGACACATGTGCAACATCTTGGTATCTTTATTGTAAACGTTTCGCCATCCAGTGTTTTTATCAACACAAATTCATGGACATAATCAGAAGACAGTAGAAATATATACCAAAAAAAATGAGATAATTATGCCCTTGAATTTATAGTGATAAAGCGACTGCCTGGCGATACGATTACAGTAAACAAACCCGTATGTTGCACATGTGTCTAATTCTTTATTTTGTCGCTTTTGTATACATACCATATAACACAAGGACTGTTTTTTTTTTTTTTTTTCAAGTGAGTTGCTTGAATTGTTGTTTTTACTTCTGTGTTGCAAGGAATGCAAGTGTTGCTGTGTATTTTTCATATGCTTTTAATTGTTTGTTTGATGTAAATCTCTTTTTAACTTTGCAATGACTGATCTCGACGGTGCTGCAAAGGAGGTAAAAAAAAATTCTCCAAAGGCAATAGTAAATGAAATCGTTTGCAAAGCATTTTATTCAATAATTTCTACAATATCATTTCAGTATATTATTTCCGATGGTAAAATTCACGTAGGCTTTTGTTGTTGAGGCAAAAGACAGAGCCAAGAAAGTATGTAATAATTTTCTTTTGTTTTATTTCATTGAATAAAATCATTTGCAAATGTTTACCGAGTCTTTTTAGTTTTGAAGTCCGAGACAGTTATTAAGTCAAGAGACAATTATTTGTTAAGTCAGAGAAAGTTATTTGTTAAGTCAGAGAAAGTTATTTGTTAAGTCAGAGAAAGTTATTTGTCATTAGTTAAGACACATATGCAACAGTTAGGTATCTTTATTTCGAAACGTATCGCCTACACAGTCGAGTACAGGAAACTTAGTGGAAGCAGAAGAGATGTGAAGACTACGTAATCAGTCCATCATCCTGGAAGGTTTGGTAAAAGGACAACGTGCAATAATGTGACATTTTATTATGGCAACGTTTCGCTCTCCAGGAGCTTTATCAACCAGTTACATTAATATAAATGAAAAAATATATATCTTTAAACGTATAAGAGAAAATTTTAGAAAAAATTTAATTTTAAATGAGTGCTTGCTAAATGACCAGTTTTACCTATTCGGCACGATATATATATATATATATATATATATATATATATATATATATATATATATATATATATATATATATATATATATATATATATATATATATATATCCTAAACTAATACGGTACTATCTTACCTGTAAGATACATCAGCCAATAAAAATTAAAGGTGACCAGAAGACACATTCTCAAGTTATTTCACCGAAAAAATATTACACTGTTTTAAAAATAAAAATGACAAATAGAAACCTGCACTCATAAGAATCCCAACCTTCTTATAGGTAACACACGCCAGTGATAACACTTCGAAGCCGATCAGAAGAGGCTTTTTAAAGTTATCGCACCGAAACCTGGGTATGGTCTATGTAAACTTGACCAGAGGGAATCTGCACATAACAGTTGCATGAACATTTCCACAGTTACCAACAGTGAAATTCTGAGGGCGTTCGAACGATGCATTCTCAAGTTATATACGAAATCCTTGGAGGAATAAAAATAATTTAGACAACCACTAATAGTTACCCCCTTCGGGGGATACCTAATGATACATTCTAGTTCACTGTCATCGTTTATGCTATATGTATGCTTAATGACTTCAGCTGTGATACATTTATGCTTAATGACGTCGTTAATGATACATTCATATTTAATGACGATCCTCAATTTAGATATCTACTGATATGTTAGTGACGCATGTATACTTACTGACGTTTCTTCAAGATATTACACCCTTGTGAGTTTAGCGCTTACTTCTGATTATAATAATCATGATATATGCTTACCAGTGAAGTGTTATTTACACGTGTATATTTACTGGCGTCGCTCACTGTACGATTAGACTGTGTAACAAAAGCTTCCTAAAATAAACGTGTGCGTTGTCAGTGTTCTTGAAGCCTCAGATAAAATGGCCACTCAGACAAAAACAGAACTGCATATGTAAACATAAACAAATATTATTGTTTCTTGACATGGAAATTCAGCCTCCAGAATCCCTTCTCCACGCTTCTCTTATATTTCCCTTACCTACGCTTCCTTCATATTTCCCTTCAATATCTTCGTTTTTCCTTCTATCCTTTTGTCACCCTCCATCACCTTACTCTCATCCTCCATCATCTTACTCTCAGGGTGAGAGTAAGATGATGGAGGGTGAAAGTAAGATGGTGGAGGGTGAGAGTAAGATGATGGAGGGTTAGAGTAGGTGATGGAGGGTGAGAACAAGATGATTTACACCTACTCTCATCCACCATCACCCTACTCTCACCCACCATCACCCTACTCTCACCCACCATCACCCTACTCTCATCCACCATCACCCTACTCTCACCCACCATCACCCTACTCTCACCCACCATCACCCTACTCTCACCCACCATCACCCTACTCTCACCCACCATCACCCTACTCTCACCCACCATCACCCTACTCTCATCCATCACCCTACTCTCACCCACCATCACCCTACTCTCACCCACCACCACCGTACTCTCACCCACCATCACCCTACTCTCACCCACCATCACCCTACTCTCACCCACCATCACCCTACTCTCACCCACCATCACCCTACTCTCACCCACCACCACCGTACTCTCACCCACCATCACCCTACTCTCACCCACCATCACCCTACTCTCACCCACCATCACCCTACTCTCACCCACCATCACCCTACTCTCACCCACCACCACCGTACTCTCACCCACCATCACCCTACTCTCACCCACCATCACCCTACTCTCACCCACCATCACCCTACTCTCACCCGCCATCACCCTACTCTCACCCACCACCACCGTACTCTCACCCACCATCACCCTACTCTCACCCACCATCACCCTACTCTCACCCACCATCACCCTACTCTCACCCATCACCACCGTACTCTCACCCACCACCACCGTACTCTCACCCACCATCACCCTACTCTCACCCACCATCACCCTACTCTCACCCACCATCACCCTACTCTCACCCATCACCACCGTACTCTCACCCACCACCACCGTACTCTCACCCACCATCACCCTACTCCCATCCTTCTCTAACTCTTACGTTACTCTGCCATTCTCTCCTCCGCTACCAGACTTCATCAGAATAATACCGTGTGCAGACTATTGCCTCAACCAAATAAGTCAACCATGAACCAACCATCCACCCAACGTCTCTGGAACCTTCAGCAGCACGATCCTCCCCTGTCTGAAGCGCTTGATCCGAAGAACTTATTCACTTCTTTCTTAGGTCGACCCTGAATGCCTCCCGTTCCCTAGACTCTGTATGACTCTTACAGATTTAGCGCTTCTCTCGATTTAAAATCAAACAAAAGCTGTGCAATCATGACCCTGCCAACTAACCAACGTGTGCGCATTCGTAGCCGCGCAACACAGGAGCATTCATGAATAATAAAAGCTGGAGTAATCTTACCTGAAGGCAATCAAGCGTGTTGTCTACCTGAACAAACAGTTGTCGGCCAGAATGAGTCTCAGCGATAGAGAGTTACACATGCATGAGAGGTGTGTGTGTGTGTGTGTGTGTGTGTGTGTGTGTGTGTGTGTGTGTGTGTGTGTGTGTGAACTGTGGCGTCTGAGAGGCACCAGACAGCGAGTTTCTTGCACCTCGCTGAGTTTGCTTCATCCTCTGCGCATTTAAATGATCCCCTTCAAGTGAGCGACCTTGAAGCTGGTGAAGGACGCTTGATCCAGGAAAAATGGTGTTATCCTCTCCTTCCATGAATAAAACCTGGTTACTTTCCATTCTCTTGACGCTAGCAACCCCGTGAATATGAAAAATAATCATCTCCAAACATTCAAGACATAAGTCAAGGAGTCTGTGCATTTTACACTTTTAAATACATTTTCATCGTAGAAACTTAATTTCAATCCGTTTTAATTTAATTTCTGAAATTTACATTTACTCAGCTTGAGAAAATAAAAACAGAAATTTAAATTATGAACGTGTACAGTGTCTACGAGTGACCAATATTGTTTTTGTTACATATGCAAGCAAACATGTAAGAAAAATATTAATGGTGTGGTAGGAGAAAAATAATCAAACTTGCTTAGAGGTCGAGGGCTAAATACACGAGAATTTTATATATATATATATATATATATATATATATATATATATATATATATATATATATATATATATAGGTAGTAGGTTGGTAGACAGCAACCACCCAGGGAGGTACTACCGTCCTGCCAAGTGAATGTAAAACAAAAGCCTGTAATTGTTTTACATGATGGTAGGATTGCTGGTGTCTTTTGTCTGTCTCATAAATATGCAAGATTACAGGCATGTCTTGCTACTTCTACTTACACTTAGGTCACACTACACATACATGTACAAGCACATATATACACACCCCTCTGGGTTTTCTTCTATTTTCTTTCTAGTTCTTATTCTTGTTTATTTCCTCTTATCTCCATGGGGAAGTGGAACAGAATTCTTCCTCCGTAAGCCATGCGTGTTGTAAGAGGCGACTAAAATGCCGGGAGCAAGGGGCTAGTAACCTCTTCTCCTGTATATATTACTAAATGTAAAAGGAGAAACTTTCGTTTTTCCTTTTGGGCCACCCCGCCTCGGTGGGATACGGCCGGTGTGTTGAAAGAAAGAAATATATATATATATATATATAGGTAGTAGGTTGGTAGACAGCAACCACCCAGGGAGGTACTACCGTCCTGCCAAGTGAATGTAAAACAAAAGCCTGTAATTGTTTTACATGATGGTAGGATTGCTGGTGTCTTTTGTCTGTCTCATAAATATGCAAGATTACAGGCATGTCTTGCTACTTCTACTTACACTTAGGTCACACTACACATACATGTACACGTTTATTTATACACACTCATCTGAGTTTTCTTTGATTTTATCTTAATAGTTCTTGGTCTTATTACTTTTCCTTTTATATCCATGGGGAAGTGGAATAAGAATCTTTCCTCCGTAAGCCATGCGTGTTGTAAAAGTCAGCTAAAATGCCGGGAACAATGGGCTAGTAACCCCTTTTCCTGTAAAGATTACTAAAAAGAATAAGAAGAAGAAAATTGTCAAAGTGGGAAGTCTGAATGTGCGTGGATGTTGTGCAAATGATAAGAAAGAGATGATTGTGGATGTTATGAATGAGAAGAAACTGGATGTCCTGGCTTTAAGTGAAACGAAGCTGAAGGGGGTGGGAGAGTTTCAATGGAGAGGAATAAATGGGATTAGGTCAGGGGTTTCATATAGAGTTAGAGCTAAAGAAGGAGTAGCAATAATGTTGAAGGATAAGCTATGGCAGGAAAAGAGGGACTATAAATGTATTAATTCAAGGATTATGTGGAGTAAAATAAAGACTGGATATGAAAAGTGGATTATAGTAAGCGTGTATGCACCTGGAGAAGAAAGAAGTGTAGAGGAGAGAGAGAGATTTTGGGAAATGTTGAGTGAATGCGTGGAGAGTTTTGAATCAAGTGTGAGAGTAATGGTGGTTGGGGATTTCAATGCTAAAGTGGGTAAAAATGTTATGGAGGGAGTAGTAGGTAAATTTGTGGTGCCAGGGGTAAATGTAAATGGGGAGCCTTTAATTGAGTTATGTGTAGAAAGAGATTTGGTAATAAGTAATACATATTTTATGAAAAAGAGGATAAATAAATATACAAGGTATGATGTACCACGTAATGAAAGTAGTTTGTTAGATTATGTATTGGTGGATAAAAGGTTGATGGGTAGGCTCCAGGATGTACATGTTTATAGAGGGGCAACTGATATATCGGATCATTATTTAGTTGTAGCTACAGTTAGAGTAAGAGGTAGATGGGAAAAGAGGAAGGTGGCAACAACAAGTAAGAAGGAGGTGAAAGTGTATAAACTAAGGAAGGAGGAAGTTCGGGGGAGATATAAGCGACTGTTGGCAGAAAGGTGGGCTAGTGCAAAGATGAGTAGTGGGGGGGTTGAAGAGGGTTGGAATAGTTTTAAAAATGCAGTATTAGAATGTGGGGCAGAAGTTTGTGGTTATAGGAGGGTGCAGGCAGGTGGAAAGAGGAGTGATTGGTGGAATGATGAAGTAAAGGGTGTGATAAAAGAAAAAGAGTTAGCTTATGAGAGGTTTTTACAAAGCAGAAGTGTTATAAGAAAAGCAGAGTATATGGACAGTAAAAGAAAGGTGAAGAGAGTGGTGAGAGAGTGCAAAAGGAGAGCAGATGATAGAGTGGGAGAGGCACTGTCAAGAAATTTTAATGAAAATAAGAAAAAATTTTGGAGTGAGTTAAACAAGTTAAGAAAGCCTAGGGAAAATATGGATTTGTCAGTTAAAAACAGAGTAGGGGAGTTAGTAGATGGGGAGATGGAGGTATTAGGTAGATGGCGAGAATATTTTGAGGAACTTTTAAATGTTGAGGAAGAAAGGGAGGTGGTAATTTCATGCACTGGTCAGGGAGGTATACCACCTTTTATGAGTGAAGAAGAGCAGAATGTAAGTGTGGGGGAGGTACGTGAGGCATTACGTAGAATGAAAGGGGGTAAAGCAGCTGCAACTGATGGGATTATGACAGAAATGTTAAAAGCAGGGGGGGATATAGTGTTGGAGTGGTTGGTACTTTTGTTTAATAAATGTATGAAAGAGGGGAAGGTACCTAGGGATCGGCGGAGAGCATGTATAGTCCCTTTATATGAAGGGAAAGGGGACAAAAGAGATTGTAAAAATTATAAAGGAATAAGTTTATTGAGTACACCAGGAAAAGTGTACGGTAGAGTTATAATTGAAAGAATTAGAGGTAAGACAGAATGTAGGATTGCAGATGAGCAAGGAGGTTTCAGAGTGGGTAGGGGATGTGTAGATCAAGTGTTTACATTGAAGCATATATGTGAACAGTATTTAGATAAAGGTAGGGAAGTTTTTATTGCATTTATGGATTTAGAAAAGGCATATGATAGAGTGGATAGGGGAGCAATGTGGCAGATGTTGCAAGTATATGGAATAGGTGGTAAGTTACTAAATGCTGTAAAGAGTTTTTATGAGGATAGTGAGGCTCAGGTTAGGGTATGTAGAAGAGAGGGAGACTACTTCCCGGTAAAAGTAGGTCTTAGACAGGGATGTGTAATGTCACTATGGCTGTTTAATATATTTATAGATGGGGTTGTAAAAGAAGTAAATGCTAGGGTGTTCGGGAGAGGGGTGGGATTAAATTATGGGGAATCAAATTCAAAATGGGAATTAACACAGTTACTTTTTGCTGATGATACTGTGCTTATGGGAGATTCTAAAGAAAAATTGCAAAGGTTAGTGGATGAGTTTGGGAATGTGTGTAAAGGTAGAAAGTTGAAAGTGAACATAGAAAAGAGTAAGGTGATGAGGGTATCAAATGATTTAGATAAAGAAAAATTGGATATCAAATTGGGGAGGAGGAGTATGGAAGAAGTAAATGTTTTCAGATACTTGGGAGTTGACGTGTCGGCGGATGGATTTATGAAGGATGAGGTTAATCATAGAATTGATGAGGGAAAAAAGGTGAGTGGTGCATTGAGGTATATGTGGAGTCAAAAAACGTTATCTATGGAGGCAAAGAAGGGAATGTATGAAAGTATAGTAGTACCAACACTCTTATATGGGTGTGAAGCTTGGGTGGTAAATGCAGCAGCGAGGAGACGGTTGGAGGCAGTGGAGATGTCCTGTCTAAGGGCAATGTGTGGTGTAAATATTATGCAGAAAATTCGGAGTGTGGAAGTTAGGAGAAGGTGTGGAGTTAATAAAAGCATTAGTCAGAGGGCTGAAGAGGGGTTGTTGAGGTGGTTTGGTCATTTAGAGAGAATGGATCAAAGTAGAATGACATGGAAAGCATATAAATCTATAGGGGAAGGAAGGAGGGGTAGGGGTCGTCCTCGAAAGGGTTGGAAAGAGGGGGTAAAGGAGGTTTTGTGGGCGAGGGGCTTGGACTTCCAGCAAGCGTGCATGAGCCTGTTAGATAGGAGTGAATGGAGACGAATGATACTTGGGACCTGACGATCTGTTGGAGTGTGAGCAGGGTAATATTTAGTGAAGGGATTCAGGGAAACCGGGTATTTTCATATAGTCGGACTTGAGTCCTGGAAATGGGAAGTACAATGCCTGCACTTTAAAGGAGGGGTTTGGGATATTGGCAGTTTGGAGGGATATGTTGTGTATCTTTATACGTATATGCTTCTAAACTGTTGTATTCTGAGCACCTCTCCAAAAACAGTAATTATGTGTGAGTGTGGTGAAAGTGTTGAATGATGAAAGCATTTTCTTTTTGGGGATTTTCTTTCTTTTTTGGGTCACCCTGCCTCGGTGGGAGACGGCCAACTTGTTGGAAAAAAAAATATATATATATATATGTATATATATATATATATATATATATATATATATATATATATATATATATATATATATATATATATATATATATATATATATATGAGGCCAGAGAAGTAGCGGGATAACAGGTGTATCTTGCTACTTCTAATTATATTTAGGTCACGCTACACATGCATGTACACGCATATATGTTTACACAGCCATCTAGGTTTTCTTCTGTTTTCTTAATATTTCTTATTTTTCTTTATTTCCTCATATCTCCATGGGGAAGTGAAACCGAATTCTTCCTCCGTAAGCCGTGTCGTAAGAGGCGACTAAAATGCAGGGAACAAGGGGCTAGTAACCCCTTCTCCTGTATACATTACTAAAGTTAAAAGGAGAAACTTTTTATTTGGGGTGGGGGCACCCCGCCTTGGTGGGATGCGGCCAGTTTGTTGAAAGAAGTATATATATATATATATATATATATATATATATATATATATATATATATATATATATATATATATATATATATTCACAAATATTTTTTAGTGGGATGTCGTGAAGGACCTGTCTAGTTGGGCTAGCGGACCTGATGCTGTGTTCCTCGTTCCTTATGAGTCGGGTGTCGTCGCGCGTCAGGTGTTACTTTATTGTGGGATATGATGGTGAGGTGTAGTCTTGACCCTTTATATGCCTTCCTTTGATGTATTGTCTTTATAGTTCCTTGATAATGTGAGAAGTCACGAAAGCACTTGGAATTTCACTATCCTTCCACAGTGGTTGTTTTGCATATATATATATATATATATATATATATATATATATATATATATATATATATATATATATATATATATATATATATATATATATATATATATATATATATATATAAGATGTGTGTCTGTATTTATACTATCGAATAGTTATGTATACTGGGGACTATTTCTCAGTAAAAGCAGTAAGTAAACCGTGGCTGTTTAATATATTTACAAATGGTGTTGTAAAAGGAATGAATGCTAGGTTGTTGGGAAGAAGTAAGGAATAAAAATAAAACTTGGATCTAATATAAAGTGAGATATCACAATTGCTCTTTGCTGATGACACAGGGCTTTTTTAGGAAGACCAGTTGCATAGGTTAGTAGATAAATTTGGGAGGGTATGTAAATGATGAGAATTAAAAATGATATAGAAAATAGTAAGGTGATTAGTGTAATAAAAAGTGTAAACAATGATAGACTGAATATCAGACTAGAGGGAGGAAGTATTTAGATGTTTGGGGATAGAAAAATTCAGCAGATGAGTCTGTAAAAGACAAGGGTGGTGTATTTAGGCCTCTGTGGAAATAAAGAAATTTATGTAGAGAGGTTTACAAATGAGAAAGGATTGGGTTTTGAACACTGCACACCGAGAAGGAGGCTGGAGGCAGTGGAAATCTCATGTATAAGAGCAATGTGTAATGTGAATATCATACAGAGAATTTGGAGCATAGAAATTAAAAGGCGATGAGGAGTCGCCAAGGGTTGTAATTGAGAGAGATGAGGAATGGTCGTTGAGGATATATGAACATGTAGAAGATTGAGAAGAATAGGTTGACTAAGAAGATATGTAAATTTGAGATGGAAGGAAGGACCGGTCGGGGAATGTCCCTGGAAAGGTTGGAAAGACGGAGTAAAAGAGGTTTTCAGTTACATGGGCTTAAGACTCCAGCAAACTTTTATGAGTAGGAGTGAATGGAGACAAGTGGTTTTTAACCGAAGTGCTGTTGGAGAGTGAGCAAGGTAACTTTTATGAAGGGATTCAGGGAAACCGCTTAGCTGGCTTTGAGTCCTGGAGGTGAGAGTGGCAGTGCCTGCACTCAGAAGGATGGATGGGGCTGTTGCAGCCGAAGAGTAACATGAACTGTGATAGCAGAACACTTCTGGCAAGACAGACATTGAATGAATGAAGGTAAATATATTTTCTTCTTCGGGTCACCCCTGCCCTGGGGGAGACAGCAGTTGTGGTAAAACAAATACACAGATACTTATAATCTCCACGTGACGCTATTCACTGCAGATTGAAGAGGAGTAGGAGGAAGAGGAAGAGGAGGAGGAGGAAGAGCCATGGCCAGGTAGAGGTCTTGACACCTTGGCACTCTATGTTCTTGTCTTCTCCATGGTAAACCCAATACCCGTGTTGACCTAACTGATGAACACCAGCACCACGTTGAGTGGAGGCCCAGAGGGAAGAGAGTGGAAGCAGAGGGTGTGGAGTACAAAGAGAGAGAGAGAGAGAGAGAGAGAGAGAGAGAGAGAGAGAGAGAGAGAGAGAGAGAGAGAGAGAGAGAGAGAGAGAGAGAGAGAGAGAGAGAGAGAGAGAGAGAAAGCGAGACAGAGACGGACAGACAGAGAGAGACACAATATTGTACATGTGTCCCACTCATCTACTTGTCTGTATTGAGAATATATTTGGCGAGACAAAAATACTGGTGGAGAAAGAGAAAGTATAAAAGGCTGAGAGGAGATGTTACAAAAAACGCGATTCTAAAAGCTTAGAGATCTCCAGTGAATACTAGAAAGGACTGCCCTTCTAGCATCCAGCCTGTTACTGGGTTTTCGTAACAAGTAGTCAGTATCCTTGTCCAATTATCCATTAGAATTCAGTATTATTCAATAGTGCTTCAGGATTACAACTGGTAGGCTACTAACTAGAGAAATTAAAATTTAATAAATTTATTAAGTCTAGAGGTATATTATCAAATTAAATTAAATTAAATTAATCACAGTAATCAACATAATATCACTTCTCTCCAGTACAATATTATTGTGCTGAAAGCACATATCACATTTATAATTCTTAAGTACCGTCTGGTACATTAACATTTAATAAGATATTACAAATATGTACAAGTAAGTGTGTATGTGTGTAAGTGCTCTAAGTAGTTCACTATGTCTCACGACTCGACTAGACTTAAACAAGTGACTGACAAAGTCCTCAAATAAACTAACTTCTTAACCGACTGCCAACCAGAACAGTCTGCTTGAACAAAAAAGAATGCTAAGCCCAATAGCAATACAACAAGCAACTGCGACACAGAATCAGGAACAAGGAGATAATATAACGATACTAAGTAGGGACCATCTGCAGATCCTCCACAAAAGTCACAAAACTCCCATACTACTGAATCTAAGTTCAGCATAAGAAAATTCCTGACTGTGATAATACACAGATACCAGTACAAGTTAAGTGAGAAGTTACAGCTCAGGACCTGAGATGTTTCGAGTGTCTATGCGACACACAACCTCAATACAACGTCGAAAATCACTAAGTCTATACAATGTTCTGTGAACAGAGTTCTACAGAACTAACAAGAATAATGAGACAGACAATCTGTCCTACCACCAAGAGAGTCTAGAGCAGACTGAATACTTTAGGCGAGGTGAGGACACCCCCCCCCCCTCGATCACATGATAGCTACGTGGACAACTGCAGCTCAGAAGCCGGCAGTCTAACGAGCTACAAGCGATAATTACAGTAGTTTGACAATCAAGACTTGAACTGAGCACTTAATATGTTACATCCTAACAACATAAGTCAAATAATAATATAAAGTCATACATTTACGATTTAGCTATTATCGCAAATATAAGCAATATAAAATTAAATGAAAAGGTAATAATTATATTATATATATATTATATATATATATATATATATATATATATATATATATATATATATATATATATTTATATATATATATATATATATATATATATATATTATATATATAATCATTGCAACCCATTCAGGGGTTGCAACAGGAGAATAAGAGTGAAAGGTATGAACGGTGGGAAAAAAAAAGTTTAAAATAATCTAGCAGAGGGTTAGGATACGAATATAGGAGAGAGAGAAAGAGAGAGAGAGAGAGAGAGCGGGAGCAAGGAGACATAATTAAATCAATGATCTATTTCTTACGGAAGTAGACTACAGAAAATAAATACCCATATAAAGATATTTGAAGGTCTAGAAGGAAAAAATCATACACCGCGAAAGAAGTTGAATGAAAGAACTCTGGGAACGTTAACAGGAGAGGAAGCGACCTTACAGTAGAGAAAGTCAAGATAAAGAAGTGAAGGAAAACATTCCGTTCGTCGGAACAGTTTCACGGGAACACGATCTTCAAGAGGCACGAAATTCCTAGTTAATCTTGTCTTATTACATTGACAGTTTCAAACTAATGCAAGGTGATTCAAGATACAAATATAATCCTCTGAATCTCAACATCGTTACCTTACCCATCCTTTAGCGTGCAGGTATCATGCCTGATTCACTAGGCTCAAGTTGTTTGTAGGATTGTACGGTCCAGTGGTTTAGGGTTTAGAGCGTCGTGAGTTTTCACTCTCCATGAGGAAAGCTAAAACAACCCAGGTTCGATCCTCCGGCCAGCCGCAATACTGTTATTGATTAAATACTACTTGTTCGTGGTTACAATAATATATATATATATATATAAATATATATATATATATATATATATATATATATATATATATATATATATATATATATATATATACTACATTCATCCTTTTTCAGTTGTCCCCTTTCCCTTCTACTTGTCCTAAGATATATATATATATATATATATATATATATATATATATATATATATATATATATATATATATATATATATATATATATATATATATATATATATATATACATATATATATATGATGAATGTTCCAGCGAGGAGAAGGCTGGAGGCAGTGGAGATGTCAGGTCTCAGGGCAATGTGTGGTGTGAATATAATGCAGAGAATTCGTAGTTTGGAAGTTAGGAGGAGGTGCGGGATTACCAAAACTGTTGTCCAGAGGGCTGAGGAAGGGTTGTTGAGGTGGTTCGGACATGTAGAGAGAATGGAGCGAAACAGAGTGACTTCAAGAGTGTATCAGTCTGTAGTGGAAGGAAGGCGGGGTAGAGGTCGGCCTAGGAAAGGTTCGAGGGAGGGGGTAAAGGAGGTTTTGTGTGCGAGGGGCTTGGACTTCCAGCAGGCATGCGTGAGCGTGTTTGATAGGAGTGAATGGAGACAAATGGTTTTTAATACTTGACGTGCTGTTGGAGTGTGAGCAAAGTAACATGTATGAAAAGGTTCAGGGAAACCGGCAGGCCAGACTTGAGCCCTGGAGATGGGAAGTACAGTGCCTGCACTCTGAAGGAGGGGTGTTAATGTTGCAGTTTAAAAACTGTAGTGTAAAGCACCCTTCTGGCAAGACAGTGATGGAGTGAATGATGGTGAAAGTTTTTCTTTTTCGGGCCACCCTGCCTTGGTGGGAATCGGCCAGTGTGATAATATATATATATATATATATATATATATATATATATATATATATATATATATATATATATGTAGGTAGTAGGTTGGTAGACAGCAACCGCTCGGGGAGGTACTACCGTCCTGCCAAGTGAGCGTAAAACGAAAGCCTTTAATTGTTTTACGCGATGGTAGGATTGCTGGTGTCCATTTTTCTGTCTCATAAACATGCAAGGTTTCAAGTACGTCTTGCTACTTCTACTTACACTTAGGTCACACTACACATGTACAAGCATATATATACACACCCCTCTGGTTTTTCTTCTATTTTCTTTCTAGTTCTTGTTCTTGTTTATTTCCTCTTATCTCCATGGGGAAGTGGAACAGAATTCTTCCTCCGTAAGCCATGCGTGTTGTAAGAGGCGACTAAAATACCGGGAGCAAGGGACTAGTAACCCATTCTCCCGTATAAACTATTAAATTTAAAAAGAGAAACTTTCGTTTTTCTTTTTGGGCCACCCTGCCTTGGTGCGATACGGCCGGTTTGTTGAAAAAAAAAAAAAAAATATATATATATATATATATATATATATATATATATATATATATATATATTTTATATATATATAATATATATATATATTTTATATATATATATATATTATATATATATATATATATATATATATATATATATATATAGTAGTAGGTTGGTAGACAGCAACCACCCAGGGAAGTACTACCGTCCTGCGAGATGACTGTGAAACAGAAACCTGTAACTGTTTTGCATGATAGTAGGATTGCTGGTGTCTTTTTCTGTCTCATAAACACGCTAGATAACAGGGATATCTTGCTACTCCAACTTACACTTTGGTCACACTTCACAGACATGCACATGCATATATATATACATACATCTAGGTTTTTCTCCTTTTTCTACATAGCTCTTGTTCTTCTTTATTTCTTCTATTGTCCATGGGAAAGTGGAAAAGAATCTTTCCTCCGTAAGCCATGCGTGTCGTATGAGGCGACTAAAATGCCGGGAGCAATGGGCTAGTAACCCCTTCTCCTGTAGACATTTACTAAAAAAGAGAAGAAGAAAAACTTTATAAAACTGGGATGCTTGAATGTGCGTGGATGTAGTGCAGATGACAAGAAACAGATGATTGCTGATGTTATGAATGAAAAGAAGTTGGATGTCCTGGCCCTAAGCGAAACAAAGCTGAAGGGGGTAGGGGAGTATCGGTGGGGGGAAATAAATGGGATTAAATCTGGAGTATCTGAGAGAGTTAGAGCAAAGGAAGGGGTAGCAGTAATGTTGAATGATCAGTTATGGAAGGAGAAAAGAGAATATGAATGTGTAAATGCAAGAATTATGTGGATTAAAGTAAAGGTTGGATGCGAGAAGTGGGTCATAATAAGCGTGTATGCACCTGGAGAAGAGAGGAATGCAGAGGAGAGAGAGAGATTTTGGGAGATGTTAAGTGAATGTATAGGAGCCTTTGAACCAAGTGAGAGAGTAATTGTGGTAGGGGACCTGAATGCTAAAGTAGGAGAAACTTTTAGAGAGGGTGTGGTAGGTAAATTTAGGGTGCCAGGTGTAAATGATAATGGGAGCCCTTTGATTGAACTTTGTATAGAAAGGGGTATAGTTATAGGTAATACATATTTTAAGAAAAAGAGGATAAATAAATATGCAAGATATGATGCAGGGCGAAATGACAGTAGTTTGTTGGATTATGTATTGGTAGATAAAAGACTGTTGAGTAGACTTCAGGATGTACATGTTTATAGAGGGGCCACAGATATATCAGATCACTTTCTAGTTGTAGCTACACTGAGAGTAAAAGGTAGATGGGATACAAGGAGAATAGAAGCATCAGGGAAGAGAGAGGTGAAGGTTTATAAACTAAAAGAGGAGGCAGTTAGGGAAAGATATAAACAGCTATTGGAGGATAGATGGGCTAATGAGAGCATAGGCAATGGGGTCGAAGAGGTATGGGGTAGGTTTAAAAATGTAGTGTTAGAGTGTTCAGCAGAAGTTTGTGGTTACAGGAAAGTGGGTGCGGGAATGAAGAGGAACGATTGGTGGAATGATGATGTAAAGAGAGTAGTAAGGGAGAAAAAGTTAGCATATGAGAAGTTTTTACAAAGTAGAAGTGATGCAAGGAGGGAAGAGTATATGGAGAAAAAGAGAGAGGTTAAGAGAGTGGTGAAGCAATGTAAAAAGAGAGCAAATGAGAGAGTGGGTGAGATGTTATCAACAAATTTTGTTGAAAATAAGAAAAAGTTTCGGAGTGAGATTAACAAGTTAAGGAAGCCTAGAGAACAAATGGATTTGTCAGTTAAAAATAGGAGAGGAGAGTTATTAAATGGAGAGTTAGAGGTATTGGGAAGATGGAGGGAATATTTTGAGGAATTGTTAAATGTTGATGAAGATAGGGAAGCTGTGATTTCGTGTATAGGGCAAGGAGGAATAACATCTTGTAGGAGTGAGGAAGAGCCAGTTGTGAGTGTGGGGGAAGTTCGTGAGGCAGTAGGTAAAATGAAAGGGGGTAAGGCAGCCGGGATTGATGGGATAAAGATAGAAATGTTAAAAGCAGGTGGGGATATAGTTTTGGAGTGGTTGGTGCAATTATTTAATAAATGTATGGAAGAGGGTAAGGTACCTAGGGATTGGCAGAGAGCATCCATAGTTCCTTTGTATAAAGGCAAAGGGGACAAAAGAGAGTGCAAAAATTATAGGGGGATAAGTCTGCTGAGTATACCTGGTAAAGTGAATGGTAGAGTTATTATTGAAAGAATTAAGAGTAAGACGGAGAATAGGAGAGCAGATGAACAAGGAGGCTTTAGGAAAGGTAGGGGGTGTGTGGACCAGGTGTTTACAGTGAAACATATAAGTGAACAGTATTTAGATAAGGCTAAAGAGGTCTTTGTGGCATTTAAGGATTTGGAAAAGGCGTATGACAGGGTGGATAGGGGGGCAATGTGGCAGATGTTGCAGGTGTATGGTGTAGGAGGTAGGTTACTGAAAGCAGTGAAGAGTTTTTACGAGGATAGTGAGGCTCAAGTTAGAGTACATAGGAAAGAGGGAAATTATTTCCCAGTAAAAGTAGGCCTTAGACAAGGATGTGTGATGTCACCATGGTTGTTTAATATATTTATAGATGGGGTTGTAAGAGAAGTAAATGCGAGGGTCTTGACAAGAGGCGTGGAGTTAAAAGATAAAGAATCACACATAAAGTCGGAGTTGTCACAGTTGCTCTTTGCTGATGACACTGTGCTCTTGGGAGATTCTGAAGAGAAGTTGCAGAGATTGGCGGATGAATTTGGTAGGGTGTGCAAGAGAAGAAAATTAAAAGTGAATACAGGAAAGAGTAAGGTTATGAGGATAACAAAAATATAAGGTGATGAAAGAATGGATATCAGATTGGAGGGAGAGAGTATGGAGGAGGTGAATGTATTCAGATATTTGGGAGTGGACGTGTCAGCGGATGGGTCTATGAAAGATGAGGTGAATCATAGAATTGATGAGGGAAAAAGAGTGAGTGGTGCACTTAGGAGTCTGTGGAGACAAAGAACTTTGTCCTTGGAGGCAAAGAGGGGAATGTATGAGAGTATAGTTTTACCAACGCTCTTATATGGGTGTGAAGCATGGGTGATGAATGTTGCAGCGAGGAGAAGGCTGGAGGCAGTGGAGATGTCATGTCTGAGGGCAATGTGTTGTGTGAATATAATGCAGAGAATTCGTAGTTTGGAAGTTAGAAGGAGGTGCGGGATTACCAAAACTGTTGTCCAGAGGGCTGAGGAAGGGTTGTTGAGGTGGTTCGGACATGTAGAGAGAATGGAGCGAAACAGAATGACTTCAAGAGTGTATCAGTCTGTAGTGGAAGGAAGGCGGGGTAGGGGTCGGCCTAGGAAAGATTGGAGGGAGGGGGTAAAGGAGGTTTTGTGTGCGAGGGGCTTGGACTTCCAGCAGGCGTGCGTGAGCGTGTTTGATAGGAGTGAATGGAGACGAATGGTTTTTAATACTTGACGTGCTGTTGGAGTGTGAGCAAAGTAACATTTATGAAGGGGTTCAGGGAAACCAAGGCAGGGTGGCCCGAAAAAGAAAAACTTTCACCATCATTCACTCCATCACTGTCTTGCCAGAAGGGTGCTTTACACTACAGTTTTTAAACTGCAACATTAACACCCCTCCTTCAGAGTGCAAGCACTGTACTTCCCATCTCCAGGACTCAAGTCCGGCCTGGCGGTTTCCCTGAACCCCTTCATAAATGTTACTTTGCTCACACTCCAACAGCACGTCAAGTATTAAAAACCATATGTCTCCATTCACTCCTATCAAACACGCTCATGCATACCTGCTTGAAGTGCAAGCCCCTCGCACACAAAACCTCCTTTACCCCCTCTCTCCAACCTTTCCTAGGCCGACCCCTACCCCGCCTTCCTTCCACTACAGACTGATACACTCTTGAAGTCATTCTGTTTCGCTCCATTCTCTCTACATGTCCGAACCACCTCAACAACCCTTCCTCAGCCCTCTGGACAACAGTTTTGGTAATCCCGCACCTCCTCCTAACTTCCAAACTACGAATTCTCTGCATTATATTCACACCACACATTGCCCTCAGACATGACATCTCCACTGCCTCCAGCCTTCTCCTCGCTGCAACATTCATCACCCATGCTTCACACCCATATAAGAGCGTTGGTAAAACTATACTCTCATACATTCCCCTCTTTGCCTCCAAGGACAAAGTTCTTTGTCTCCACAGACTCCTAAGTGCACCACTCACTCTTTTTCCCTCATCAATTCTATGATTCACCTCATCTTTCATAGACCCATCCGCTGACACGTCCACTCCCAAATATCTGAATACATTCACCTCCTCCATACTCTCTCCCTCCAATCTGATATTCAATCTTTCATCACCTAATCTTTTTGTTATCCTCATAACCTTACTCTTTCCTGTATTCACCTTTAATTTTCTTCTTTTGCACACCCTACCAAATTCATCCACCAATCTCTGCAACTTCTCTTCAGAATCTCACAAGAGCACAGTGTCATCAGCAAAGAGCAGCTGTGACAACTCCCACTTTGTGTGTGATTCTTTATCTTTTAACTCCACGCCTCTTGTCAAGACCCTCGCATTTACTTCTCTTACAACCCCATCTATAAATATATTAAACAACCACGGTGACATCACACATCCTTGTCTAAGGCCTACTTTAACTGGGAAATAATTTCCCTCTTTCCTACATACTTTAACTTGAGCCTCACTATCCTCGTAAAAACTCTTCACTGCTTTCAGTAACCTTCCTCCTACACCATACACTTGCAACATCTGCCACATTGCCCCCCTATCCACCCTGTCATACGCCTTTTCCAAATCCATAAATGCCACAAAGACCTCTTTAGCCTTATCTAAATACTGTTCACTTATATGTTTCACTGTAAACACCTGGTCCACCCACCCCCTACCTTTCCTAAAGCCTCCTTGTTCATCTGCTATCCTATTCTCCGTCTTACTCTTAATTCTTTCAATAATAACTCTACCATACACTTTACCAGGTATACTCAGCAGACTTATCCCCCTATAATTTTTGCACTCTCTTTTATCTCCTTTGCCTTTATACAAAGGAACTATGCATGCTCTCTGCCAATCCCTAGGTACCTTACCCTCTTCCATACATTTATTAAATAATTGCACCAACCACTCCAAAACTATATCCCCACCTGCTTTTAACATTTCTATCTTTATCCCATCAATCCCGGCTGCCTTACCCCCTTTCATTTTACCTACTGCCTCACGAACTTCCCCCACACTCACAACTGGCTCTTCCTCACTCCTACAAGATGTTATTCCTCCTTGCCCTATACACGAAATCACAGCTTCCCTATCTTCATCAACATTTAACAATTCCTCAAAATATTCCCTCCATCTTCCCAATACCTCTAACTCTCCATATATATATATATATATATATATATATATATATATATATATATATATATATATATATATATATATATATATATATATGGAGTGAGTTAAACAAGTTAAGAAAGCCTACGGAACGAATGGATTTGCCAGTTAAAAACAGAGTAGGGGAGTTAGTAGAAGGGGAGATGGAGGTATTGGGTAGATGGCGAGAATATTTTGAGGAACTTTTAAATGTCGACGAAGAAAGGGAGGCGGTAATTTCATGCACTGGCCAGGGAGGTATATCATCTTTTAGGAGTGAAGAAGAACAGGATGTGAGTGTGGGGGAGGTACGTGAGGCATTACGTAGAATGAAAGGGGGTAAAACAGCTGGAACTGATGGGATCATGACAGAAATGTTAAAAGCAGGGGAGGATATAGTGTTGGAGTGGTTGGTATTTTTGTTTAATAAATGTATGAAAGAGGGGAAGGTACCTAGGGATTGGCGGAGATCATGTATAGTCCCTTTATATAAAGGGAAGGGGGACAAAAGAGATTGTAATAATTAGAGAGGAATAAGTTTACTGAGTATACCAGGAAAAGTGTACGGTACGGTTATTATTGAAAGAATTAGAGGTAAGACAGAACGTAGGATTGCGGATGAGCAAGGAGGTTTTAGAGTGGGTAGGGGATGTGTAGATCAAGTGTTTACTTACCTTGAAGCATATATGTGAACAGTATTTAGATAAAAGTAGGGAAGTTTTTATTGTATTTATGGATTTATAAAAGGCATATGATAGAGTAGATAGGGGAGCAATGTGGCAGATGTTGCAAGTATATGGAATAGGTGGTAAGTTACTAAATGCTGTAAAGAGTTTTTATGAGGATAGTGAGGCTCAGGTTAGGGTGTGTAGAAGAGAGGAAGACTACTTCCCCGTAAAAG
>NC_091312.1:19731266-19758766 GCF_038502225.1 Cherax quadricarinatus
TTTCAATATGTTTTTATTAAAGTTGTGGAGATCCTCGAGTTCCACAGATACCAATCAGGAACTGAAGATACAGCGGGCGCTCCCTCTCTGGATCTCCACATTGAGGATCTGGAAGAGGAAGGTAGTAACCCACGGGTCTCTGGTGGGTTGGATGAGCCTGGAATTCAGTTCATTGAAGAAATCCATGACATGCATTTTCTAAGGGCCAGGGGTCTCTGATCCTATTGGGAGGATCAGTAGCGTCACCCAGCCCACCAGGGAGGTGTCAGCCTGGGTAGATGCACAAGTATAGTTCCACACCAACAGTCTTCCCTCTTTCCAAGGATGCAATGTACCCCATGAGAGTGGCTAGCAATTGTATCCGGGGTGCAGGGCATTAAAGATCGAGGTCCTCCTTCGGCTGGTCACTGGGCGGCAGAGAGGCTTCTCTTAATGATTGACTTCATTGTGTCTGACTCGTCAGTCTTTGAAATTTAAGCAGTTTATATATAAACTATATTCAAAGCACTTTATCCAGCTCCCCAGAGGAAGCCCGCGGGCCCTTGATCCTGCAAGTATTTCTTCTCTGGATCACTTCACTGAATTTCTGGAAAAGGAAGCTGGTGGTTCTGGGGTCCTTCGTTTTTCTTAAGGGTTTGTCACCTAACTTATTCAAAAATTTTAGTGCACATTTGTCCCATGCTCCAAGGGTCTCTGATCTGCGTTTCCTAGAAACTGGCTGTCATCGATGGTAAATACAGCTGACCATTACTGTTGCTCTCATAGTAGTCCCACCAGTATATTCTACGACTGCGCAAAACGCTTAGATTGCCACCAGTATTTTTAAGGGAGTTCGAAGTATCTCGGGGATATAAGAAATGACGTGGTCGCTGTGGCGATTTTCACCTGGTACAAGTGAGGATCCAGCAGGCTTATGTGTGCCCTGACCTAAGTCAGATTTGAACTGAAGACCGGCAGCCTAGCCTCGTCGACTCAACAAGCATTGTCCGCATTCTCATAATGCATTGAGTCAGCCTCTTACGTAGAAAGAGAGAGGAAGACAGACGCGGACATAGGGAGACAGACACAGAAGGAAAGAGGCACAGACAGAGGCAGACAAAGACACAGAAAGACTCTATTAATCGTCACAGACACAGTGGCACCCCCTCAACCTCAGCTTCGGAGTATCGTATTTAAATGACAACCATTGGAGATTCAGCGGTGTAGTTCCTTGCTGTCTCTGTCGTCTTTCCCGGGGTAGCATAGTGATTACTTCCGGGAGCTTATTACTAGAGCAGTGCACTCGGAAAAATCTTAGTACATGATTGTAAGTAAATTTTCCATAAACTAAACTGGAATCGAGCACATAGTCTCGGGTTCGATTCTCGTTTTGTTTAAACTAAATTGTCATAATCGTCCATTACAAATTTTCCGAATTCGCTCGAATACACACACACACACACACACACACACACACACACACACACACACACACACACACACACACACACATATATATATATATATATATATATATATATATATATATATATATATATATATATATATATATATATATATATATATAATATATATATAGATAGATAAATAGATAGATAAGATCACAGTAAACAAGTGATATCACAATATGCAAAACAACCACTGTGAAAAAATGGATAAGTTCCAAGCACTTACGTGACTTCTCACATTATCAAGGAACTATTATATATATATATATATATATATATATATATATATATATATATATATATATATATATATATATATATTTTTTTTTTTTTTTTTTTTTTTTTTTTTTTTTTTCAACAAGTCGGTCGTCTCCCACCGAGGCAGGGTGACCCAAAAAAAAGAAAGAAAATCCCCAAAAAGAAAATACTTTCATCATCATTCAACACTTTCACCACACTCACACATTATCACTGCTTTTGCAGAGGTGCTCAGAATATAACAGTTTAGAAGCATATACGTATAGAGATACACAACATATCCCTCCAAACTGCCAATATCCCAAACCCCTCCTTTAAAGTGCAGGCATTGTACTTCCCATTTCCAGGACTCAAGTCCGACTATATGAAAATAACCGGTTTCCCTGAATCCCTTCACTAAATATTACCCTGCTCACACTCCAACAGATCGTCAGGTCCCAAGTATCATTCGTCTCCATTCACTCCTATCTAACACGCTCATGCACGCTTGCTGGAAGTCCAAGCCCCTCACCCACAAAACCTCCTTTACCCCCTCTTTCCAACCCTTTCGAGGACGACCCCTACCCCTCTTTCCTTCCCCTATAGATTTATATGCTTTCCATGTCATTCTACTTTGATCCATTCTCTCTAAATGACCAAACCACCTCAACAACCCCTCTTCTGCCCTCTGACTAATGCTTTTATTAACTCCACACCTTCTCCTAATTTCCACACTCCGAATTTTCTGCATAATATTTACACCACACATTGCCCTTAGACAGGACATCTCCACTGCCTCCAACCGTCTCCTCGCTGCTGCATTTACCACCCAAGCTTCACATCCATATAAGAGTGTTGGTACTACTATACTTTCATACATTCCCTTCTTTGCCTCCATAGATAACGTTTTTTGACTCCACATATACCTCAATGCACCACTCACCTTTTTTCCCTCATCAATTCTATGATTAACCTCATCCTTCATAAATCCATCCGCCGACACGTCAACTCCCAAGTATCTGAAAACATTCACTTCTTCCATACTCCTCCTCCCCAATTTGATATCCAATTTTTCTTTATCTAAATCATTTGATACCCTCATCACCTTACTCTTTTCTATGTTCACTTTCAACTTTCTACCTTTACACACATTCTCAAACTCATCCACTAACATTTGCAATTTTTCTTTAGAATCTCCCATAAGCACAGTATCATCAGCAAAAAGTAACTGTGTCAATTCCCATTTTGAATTTGATTCCCCATAATTTAATCCCACCCCTCTCCCGAACACCCTAGCATTTACTTCTTTTACAACCCCATCTATAAATATATTAAACAACCATGGTGACATTACACATCCCTGTCTAAGACCTACTTTTACCGGGAAGTATTCTCCCTCTTTTCTACACACCCTAACCTGAGCCTCACTATCCTCATAAAAGCTCTTTACAGCATTTAGTAACTTACCACCTATTCCATATACTTGCAACATCTGCCACATTGCTCCTCTATCCACTCTATCATATGCCTTTTCTAAATCCATAAATGCAATAAAAACTTCCCTACCTTTATCTAAATACTGTTCACATATATGCTTCAATGTAAACACTTGATCTACACATCCCCTACCCACTCTGAAACCTCCTTGTTCGTCCGCAATTCTACATTCTGTCTTACCTCTAATTCTTTCAATTATAACCCTACCGTATACTTTTCCTGGTATACTCAGTAAACTTATTCCTCTATAATTTTTACAATCTCTTTTGTCCCCTTTCCCTTTATATAAAGGGACTATACATGCTCTCCGCCAATCCCTAGGTACCTTCCCCTCTTTCATACATTTATTAAACAAAAGTACCAACCACTCCAACACTATATCCCCCCCTGCTTTTAACATTTCTGTCATGATCCCATCAGTTCCAGCTGCTTTACCCCCTTTCATTCTACGTAATGCCTCACGTACCTCCACCACACTTACAGTCTGCTCTTCTTCACTCCTAAAAGATGGTATACCTCCCTGGCCAGTGCATGAAATTACCGCCTCCCTTTCTTCCTTAACATTTAAAAGTTCCTCAAAATATTCTCGCCATCTACCTAATACCTCCCTCTCCCCATCTACTAACTCCCCTACTCTGTTTTTAACTGACAAATCCATACTTTCCCTAGGCTTTCTTAACTTGTTTAACTCACTCCAAAATTTTTTCTTATTTTCATTAAAATTTCTTGACAGTGCCTCTCCCACTCTTTCATCTGCTCTCCTTTTGCACTCTCTCACCACTCTCTTCACCTTTCTTTTACTCTCCATATACTCTGCTCTTCTTATAACACTTCTGCTTTGTAAAAACCTCTCGTAAGCTACCTTTTTCTCTTTTATCACACCCTTTACTTCATCATTCCACCAATCACTCCTCTTTCCTCCTGCACCCACCCTCCTATAACCACAAACTTCTGCCCCACATTCTAATACTGCATTTTTAAAACTATTCCAACCCTCTTCAACCCCCCCACTACTCATCTTTGCACTAGCCCACCTTTCTGCCAATAGTCGCTTATATCTCGCCCGAACTTCCTCCTCCCTTAGTTTATACACTTTCACCTCCCTCTTACTTGTTGTTGCCACCTTCCTCTTTTCCCATCTACCTCTTACTCTAACTGTAGCTACAACTAAATAATGATCCGATATATCAGTTGCCCCTCTATAAACATGTACATCCTGGAGCCTACCCATCAACCTTTTATCCACCAATACATAATCTAACAAACTACTTTCATTACGTGCTACATCATACCTTGTATATTTATTTATCCTCTTTTTCATAAAATATGTATTACTTATTACCAAATTTCTTTCTACACATAGCTCAATTAAAGGCTCCCCATTTACATTTACCCCTGGCACCCCAAAATTACCTACTACTCCCTCCATAACATTTTTACCCACTTTAGCATTGAAATCCCCAACCACCATTACTCTCACACTTGATTCAAAACTCCCCACGCATTCACTCAACATTTCCCAGAATCTCTCTCTCTCTCCTCTACACTTCTCTCTTCTCCAGGTGCATACACGCTTACTATAACCCACTTTTCACATCCAATCTTTATTTTACTCCACATAATCCTTGAATTTATACATTTGTAGTCCCTCTTTTCCTGCCATAGCTTATCCTTCAACATTATTGCTACTCCTTCTTTAGCTCTAACTCTATTTGAAACCCCTGACCTAATCCCATTTATTCCTCTCCATTGAAACTCTCCCACCCCCTTCAGCTTTGTTTCACTTAAAGCCAGGACATCCAGTTTCTTCTCATTCATAACATCCACAATCGTCTCTTTCTTATCATTTGCACAACATCCACGCACATTCAGACTTCCCACTTTGACAATTTTCTTCTTCTTATTCTTTTTAGTAATCTTTACAGGAAAAGGGGTTACTAGCCCATTGTTCCCGGCATTTTAGTTGACTTTTACAACACGCATGGCTTACGGAGGAAAGATTCTTATTCCACTTCCCCATGGATATAAAAGGAAAAGTAATAAGACCAAGAACTATTAAGATAAAATCAAAGAAAACTCAGATGAGTGTGTATAAATAAACGTGTCCATGTATGTGTAGTGTGACCTAAGTGTAAGTAGAAGTAGCAAGACGTACCTGTAATCTTGCATATTTATGAGACAGACAAAAGACACCAGCAATCCTACCATAATGTAAAACAATTACAGGCTTACGTTTTACATTCACTTGGCAGGACGGTAGTACCTCCCTGGGTGGTTGCTGTCTACCAACCTACTACCTATAATATATATATATATATATATATATATATATATATATATATATATATATATATATATATATATATATATATATATATATATATATATATATATATATATATATATATATATATATATATATATATATATATATATATATATATATATATATATATATATATATATATATATATATATATATATATATATATATATATATATATATATATATATATATATATATATATATATATATATATATATATATATATATATATATATATATATATATATATATATATATATAATATATATATATATATATATATATATATATAATATATATATATATATATATATATATATATATATATATAAATATATATATATATATATATATATATATATATATATATATACATATATATATATATATATATATATATATATATATATATATATATATATATATATATATATATAGTTATAGTGTGACTTCCAAACTATTGTTTGGGGACCATGAAATTCACTCGTGTGAGGGCGTGCAACAGGGGGACCCTTGCGCCCCCTTTCTATTTTGTTTGGTCATCAAGGAAGTCACGGAGGCACTCTCCAGCGAGCTCAATATCTGGTTCCTGGACGTCGGTACCCTAGCTGGCACAACAGAATCTCTCCTGGAGGACATCAGTAAAATTAAAGACATGGGAGAAAGCCTGGGCCTTTCTTTAAACCCCACCAAATGTGAAATAGTTTCTACCAATCAACAGATGATCCAGAATATTAGTACCGTTTTACCAGGAGCACGAGCCATTGATCCAGCCAATAGCACTCTCCTCGGTGCTCCTCTTGGGTCCAATGCCATCGATCTGATCCTAGGAAAAAAAGTCTCAGACCTCCGGACGATGGAAAGCAGGATGAAAGACATTGACACACACGATGCCTTCTACCTACTCACCAGGTGCCTGTCAATCCCAAAACTTACCTATTTTCTGAGATGCTCCCCAGCCTTCAGCAGTCCAAAACTCAAGGAATGTGACTCTCTCCTGAAGGCCATGCTAGAGAGTGTATTGAATCTTTCCCTTGACGATGGACAGTGGTTGCAAGCCTCACTTCCGGTCAGGATTGGAGGGCTAGGAGTACGCAGATCCTCCCAGATTGCTCTACCAGCTTTCCTTTCCTCTTCCATTGCATCAAACGAGTTGATAAGACAAATTCTTCCTGACACCCTCAGTGACTCAGCAGGAATAGAAGACCCTAGCTATGTCAGTGCCATCACCGAATGGGAGACTCTTGCTGCTCCAGCACCAAACCCTAGTGCAGCACTGGCTCACAAACAGTCAAGCTGGGATAGCCCAATTGCTGAAAAGGTGCTTGCCAACATGCTCAGGGCTGCAACATCAGATAGGGAGATTGCCCGTCTCCAGGCTGTGAGTGCACCTCACTCCGGGGACTTCCTCCAAACAGTTCCCATATCGGCAATGGGAACGCGACTCGACCCTAAGACCCTCCGTATTGCAGTGGCTCTGAGCCTTGCTGCCCCAATTCACACAGAATATATGTGTATTTGCGGCGAAGTGCAAGCAGACCAATATCGTCTACATGGTCTTAACTGTTCCAAAACCAAGGGCTGGCATGCAAGACACAATGAGGTCAACGACATCATTAAGAGAACCCTTGGTACAGCTGGATGCCCTGCCGAGAGGGAGCCACGATCACTTGCAGCAAACAATACCCACAACCCAGCAAACCGCCCCGACGGGACCACCATCTATCCTTGGAAGAATGGCAAGCTCTTAGCATGGGACTATACCTGTGTGTCCACACTGGCTGACACCTATATCCATCACAGTGTGGGGCGACAGGGAGGAGCTGCTGACCACAGGGAGGAGTACAAGATCAGCAAGTACAGGGACATTAGCCAACAGTATCAATTTGTCCCAGTGGGATCAGAGACCTTTGGATCATGGGGAAAAAATGCCACACGTTTCCTTAAAGAATTGGGTTCCAAACTCATCGACACCACCAGGGACCCAAGGGCAGCCACTTTCATGTTCCAGCGCCTCAGCGTCGCCATCCAGAGAGGAAATGCTTGCTGCATACTTGGCTCACGTCCAGCCTCGGAGGAGGTGGAGGAAATTCAATACGGAGGGTCTTAGGGTCGAGGCGCGTTCCCATTGCCGATATAGAAACTGTTTGGAGGAAGTCTCCGGAGTGATGTGCGCTCACAGCCTGGAGATGGGCGGTCTTCCTGTCTGAGGTTACAGCCCTGAGCATGTTGGCAAGCACCTTTTCAGCGATCGGGCCATCCCAGCTTGACTGTTTGTGAGCCATTGCTGCACTAGGGTTTGGTGCTGGAGCAGCAAGAGTCTCCCATTCAGTGATGGCACTGGCATAGTTAGGGTCCTGTATTCCTGCTGAGTCACTGGGGTTATCAGGAAGATTTTTTCTTATTAACTTGTTTGATGCTATGGAAGAGGATAGGAAAGCTGGGAGGATCTGCATACTCCCAGCCCCCCAAGCCTGACCGGAAGTCAGGCTTGCAACCACTGTCTATCTTCAAGGGAAAGATTCAATACACCCTCTAAGGAGAGTCATATTCCTTGAGTTTTGGACTGCTGAAGGCTGGGGAGCATCACGGAAAACATATATATATGTGTATCTGTGTGTGTGTGAGGTGTAATATGTGATTATATATATATATATATATATATATATATATATATATATATATATATATATATATATATATATATATATATATATATATAATCACACTGTAGAAACAACGAATGTATATGCAGAGAAATATCGCAGCCTGCAGGATTCGAACTCTAGTCCTTTGTAGATGAATGGTTCAGAGAACCGACATGTTGATAAATTAGACACGTGTGCAACTCAATAAAGATACCCAAGAGTTGCACACGTGTCTAATTCATCAACTCTAGTCCTCTCTGCACGAGGGTTCGAATCCTTTTGGCAGTGATATTTCTTTGTATATACTTTCGCTTGTTTCTGCGAGGAGCACCGAGTGTAGTATCTCTCAATGGCCATGACATACAGGAGAATGAAATATCCGGAGACTGTGCTTGAGGCTCACTGGTTTGCCCTGTTTTAGGAAAACATGGCTTGCACTCCAGCAAGCTGCAGTACGTTATGAAGTATCTGTATCTGAGTGGTTTAAGACGTTAGGTTGGCAGCTAGCTAAACTCATGGAGAGGTGACGACCTGGGTTCGAATCCTGTTGGTAGAAATATTTCTTTGCGCACACACACACACATAAACACACACACTACAAACATTAACTTCGTTGGGTTAGTCAGGTTAATTGATTGTTGGTGTGGATTCGGACCGGGTGGGTGGCCGCATGGAGATAGCCTCAGTCTTGTATTGACATGTTGCTTAAAATTATTGTTGAACAAACGCTTGTCCGAAAGGAAAAAAAATATTAAAATATATGCAGTAATATTGCTTCCATTTCACATGCATTCCAAAAACTGGCAGAAGACCTGTACCCGTTGCAAAAGTTGCTGATGGAACTCAGTATATATATTACTACCGTACCAAAATTTATGCCGCATAAATTATTCCAGCGTAATCGTATTACAGAACAATTGTGCTCAAATTCGTTGATAATAAAAGAGGTGAGGGGGATCATATAGTAAGCTGATCAAATATGATATCCAGTGGGGAGGGAGCCACCCCTCCCCATTGTGCACCGTCATTGATAATGTCAGCCTGCACAGCAGATCTTTCTGTTTTGCTGCCCATTTTTTACCAACGCAGCAAAAATCTCAACTATAGGCCGGATCATCCCAGTTATTGCACACAATACTCTGTGTTCCCTGCATATTATTCGCTCTTAACTCAAAAAATAAAACTGTACCAAGCGAAACTCAATTACAGTGTTCTTTTATTTCGTAAGTGTACGAGACCGCACCTCTTTATCACAGGTGACGTCAACCTCAATGTGTCTCGCATATTTATATTCTCTGTATTGCTGCCGTGTTATTATCATTTTTTTTTTGTATACCTTTTTAAGTGTCTATAAAAGCAGTATTTTCATTTTTGTTCCCCGAAATTTTGCTGCGGAGGCGTTTGTGTGTGTGTGTGTGTGTGTGTGTGTGTGTGCGTGTAATTAGTTGAGTTACCTAAATGAGATTGTGGATTATGAGTTTCAGCTCTTGAGCACCTCTCTCAACTTTCTCTTTAATGATATTGTCCGTTTCAGAAAAAATTTTAATCTAAAGACTATTTTTATCCTTTCCACTTAGTAACGTTTCTATGTTACTTTACGTCACCGAATCGTTTTTGTGTTCAGTTTACATCCGCGTCCCACCGCAACTGTCTGTCAACCTTATCTATTCACCGAAATATTTTCTACTTTGGATCAAGTCTTTCTTCGCTGTTTCCAGTGTTGTGAGCTCCAGTTCCTGGATCTTTCTTAGTAGATGCACCAACTTGGTTGCAAACCTTTGTCCATGTTCGATTCTCTTTGTGCATTGGCTCATATGTGTTATTATTATAATTATAGTAATTATAATTATTGTACTATAGTCTTTATTTCTACAAGTACACGATACAGTTGATGCAGACTCAATTGACATCACTGGCATACTACATACAAAGCCCCTGGTTATGCAGAGCATTTCGGGCAAGTTGGGTTAATCTTTTGTCCTCCAGACGCGACCCACAACAGTCTGCTAACACCCAGGTACCTACTTACTGCTGGGTGAACAGGGGTAGCACGTGTAACGAAACATGCCCAGCGTTTCCTCCGTGAAGGGGATCGATCCTGGACCCTACCGAGGTCCCTGCTAACTCTGAATTATTGCATGTACCGATTTCTAAAAGTTTTTCGTACTTTGCTATTGATACTATTTTAGTTAAATGTAATTCTGGAGCTAGGTTAATTACGATATTTGCTCCTAGATCATATTTAGTCATTTCAATATGCGAATTGTGTCTCATTTCATGTCTCATTTCCTGCAGCTGGTCCTTGTATGTATACAGTTTTTGGCTGTCCTCGTCGCTGTTTAATCTAATTAGTTTAGCATCTGCAAACATTGACAGTTATAACTACTGGCCATGGGAAAGATAGTTTTCCAACACGAGGAAGCAAGGGCGCCCACCTCAGTGTTTGCAAGGAAACGGGGAAAATTATGCAAGAAATGTAGTGGATCAGTTATCGTTGAGTAATTATTTGTATAGGTCCTGTAGATGACAACTTTTACAAAACCAAAAAGAAGAAATTCTCTTGCTTGCTTGAACACAAAAAAAATAATAAAACTCAGTGCTGGAAATTATTTATTTTGCATTTATATCATAATTCATGCTAAGATGTTGTCATTCTTCGAGGGGAAGGGCCTGAGTGCAAGTAAGGGGCTCTTCATCCAAGGAAATGGAGTTACACTCCCTTGGATCGAATCTAATTGCCTCTCACTCTCCAGGTGCTGTAAGACCCCTTCTGGGTTTATCGTTCCCAGATTAATGCAACGATAATAGTAAAAATTATTGTGAGCCATGGGTACGTGTTGTGAAATACAAGGTTAGTTAGATGACCTCCCTCGCTCCTTCCTGTGGGCGCCATGCTAGTAGTGGGCTGGCAGAGCAAACCTGTCATGCATTTTTTGATAAAAAGCACCAAAGTCCGAACTAGTTAATGCAGACAGTAATCACTGCAAATATACTTTAGTCCATGAAGACTGTAGTAGCTATTTTTCAATATGGCTCCCATGAAGTTCACTCAGTTTTCAGATCTCTCAACTCCTAAGCACCAAGGTGACTTCAGGCAGGGATAACTGACATTAAAATCATAGTGAAGACTGCGTGAAATGTTGCTCATGGAGTTAATATAGTAAATGGATTATTTTATGAGTCCCTCCCCCCCCTAAAAAAAAGCCATCAATATATTAAGCAGCTATTCAAATTAAAACAAAAGTTATCACAAATCAGATAGTTAAGTAATGTGTTTGGTCTTCAACATCAATAACAAATCAAATATCATCTATTAATTTAGCCTAGCAGGTTACAACCAACCTAGCATAGCATCTGTAGCCAGATTCTCATTACAGCCTAGGAACTCCCAACGTAAATAAGCCAAGCCGCTTCCCTTTCTAGAGTTATCCCTCTTGTTAACACTCTGAGGTTAATAATGCGAATAAAGTCTTGTGTTCAGACTGGGTTCTCCTTCCTGGCGGGGAGGAGGAACAGGAGGTCCCCTCTACTATCAGTGCTGTGTCTCTCACCTTTAACGGAGATGATAAATGCCCCTTATGCTGGCACTCCTTCCCTACCCTTCCTCCCCTCCTCATTTCGGCCTCCTCCTCCCCCCTCATTTCCACCCACCGTCTACCCCCAAACCCCAGCCCCCAGACCTTCGTCGTATTGTAGGTGGGTGTGTTGCCGGTAAACCCCATCACCATCCATTGTCGACAGATTGGTCGACAGAGGGGCATTGTTCCCCTACTGACATACTGCCTCCACCTACCCCCGCCTCAAACCACACTGCCTCCACCTTTCCTCCACCCACGCTCTCCTCCACCCACGCCTGGCACCCACCCCCTCCAATAAAATGTTTCATCCCATATTTTCTACGTATATTTTACCATGTACTTGGATTCATACTGGAACTAATCAAATTTAAAAAGCGAACAGACAAACAGTGGTTCTATAATAGAATGAAACTTGTGAGGAATTAGTGACGACACTTAGTGCTGTTGATGCATTGAAATATTTCCGTGAAGCCTCTTAGCTCAGTATTAGAACCCTCAGCTTGCAATCGAAAGAACCAAATCCAATCCCGGGCGGGGCGAGTCGTATGGACAGGTCTCCTAACACCTAACAATAAAAAGAAACAGGAAACTGCTTGTTCTTGTGGGTCGCTTCCTATTGAAGGATATAAGAATCCCAAGGAAAATGACCCATATTATTAATCTTTTTTGGGTTATTATGGCTTTTTCACTCCTTTTTCTTCTTCAAAAAAAGAAAAAAGATGCTGCCCTAGGTGGGGCACGTGCTCCTGTATGAGCACGTTTTTTTTTTCCATATATATCTTTCTGTCTGTGTCTGTCTCTGTCTGTCTGTCTTTTTTTTTTTACACAGGGTTTGACAAGGTTAGGTTAAGGATCCCTAGCTTTATTGACAAGCTATTTACAGGTTAAGGATTCCTAACTTTATTAGCAAGCTAAGAGCTTTGTAGATGAATGGTTCAGAGAACCGACATGTTGATAAATTAGACACATGTGCAACTCTTGGGTATCTTTATTGAGGAAACGTTTCGCCACACAGTGGCTTCATCAGTCCATACATAGGAGAAACTTGAAGAACAGGAGGAGAATGAGGTAATCAGTCCCTCAACCTTGAGTCGATGTGTTCAGTCCATCAATCTTGAGTAGAATACGGCAGATGAGCGGAGAAGCAGCTTATAAACCGTATGGCAGGAGAGGTGTAGCAGTCATAGGTAGTGTCACATTTGTTCAATGTGGAAGTAGGTTGTGCCCAAGAATTAGGCAAGCGAAGAATTCCTAAGTATTAAGATCCCAAGAAGTTGCAGTGTCTGACAGGTTTGTAGATGAATGGTTCAGAGAACCGACATGTTGATAAATTAGACACATGTGCAACTCTTGGGTATCTTTATTGAGGAAACGTTTCGCCACACAGTGGCTTCGTCAGTCCATACATAGGAGAAACTTGAAGAACAGGAGGAGAATGAGGTAATCAGTCCCTCAACCTTGAGTCGATGTGTTCAGTCCATCAATCTTGAGTAGAATACGGCAGATGAGCGGAGAAGCAGCTTATAAACCGTATGGCAGGAGAGGTGTAGCAGTCATAGGTAGTGTCACATTTGTTCAATGTGGAAGTAGGTTGTGCCCAAGAATTAGGCAAGCGAAGAATTCCTAAGTATTAAGATCCCAAGAAGTTGCAGTGTCTGACAGGTTTGTAGATGAATGGTTCAGAGAACCGACATGTTGATAAATTAGACACATGTGCAACTCTTGGGTATCTTTATTGAGGAAACGTTTCGCCACACAGTGGCTTCGTCAGTCCATACATAGGAGAAACTTGAAGAACAGGAGGAGAATGAGGTAATCAGTCCCTCAACCTTGAGTCGATGTGTTCAGTCCATCAATCTTGAGTAGAATACGGCAGATGAGCGGAGAAGCAGCTTATAAACCGTATGGCAGGAGAGGTGTAGCAGTCATAGGTAGTGTCACATTTGTTCAATGTGGAAGTAGGTTGTGCCCAAGAATTAGGCAAGCGAAGAATTCCTAAGTATTAAGATCCCAAGAAGTTGCAGTGTCTGACAGGTTTGTAGATGAATGGTTCAGAGAACCGACATGTTGATAAATTAGACACATGTGCAACTCTTGGGTATCTGCCATACGGTTTATAAGCTGCTTCTCCGCTCATCTGCCGTATTCTACTCAAGATTGATGGACTGAACACATCGACTCAAGGTTGAGGGACTGATTACCTCATTCTCCTCCTGTTCTTCAAGTTTCTCCTATGTATGGATTGACGAAGCCACTGTGTGGCGAAACGTTTCCTCAATAAAGATACCCAAGAGTTGCACATGTGTCTAATTTATCAACATGTCGGTTCTCTGAACCATTCATCTACAAACCTGTCAGACACTGCAACTTCTTGGGATCATAATACTTAGGAATTCTTCGCTTGCCTAATTCTTGGGCACAACCTACTTCCACATTGAACAAATGTGACACTACCTATGACTGCTACACCTCTCCTGCCATACGGTTTATAAGCTGCTTCTCCGCTCATCTGCCGTATTCTACTCAAGATTGATGGACTGAACACATCGACTCAAGGTTGAGGGACTGATTACCTCATTCTCCTCCTGTTCTTCAAGTTTCTCCTATGTATGGACTGACGAAGCCACTGTGTGGCGAAACGTTTCCTCAATAAAGATACCCAAGAGTTGCACATGTGTCTAATTTATCAACATGTCGGTTCTCTGAACCATTCATCTACAAACCTGTCAGACACTGCAACTTCTTGGGATCTTAATACTTAGGAATTCTTCGCTTGCCTAATTCTTGGGCACAACCTACTTCCACATTGAACAAATGTGACACTACCTATGACTGCTACACCTCTCCTGCCATACGGTTTATAAGCTGCTTCTCCGCTCATCTGCCGTATTCTACTCAAGATTGATGGACTGAACACATCGACTCAAGGTTGAGTGACTGATTACCTCATTCTCCTCCTGTTCTTCAAGTTTCTCCTATGTATGGACTGACGAAGCCACTGTGTGGCGAAACGTTTCCTCAATAAAGATACCCAAGAGTTGCACATGTGTCTAATTTATCAACATGTCGGTTCTCTGAACCATTCATCTACAAACCTGTCAGACACTGCAACTTCTTGGGATCTTAATACTTAGGAATTCTTCGCTTGCCTAATTCTTGGGCACAACCTACTTCCACATTGAACAAATGTGACACTACCTATGACTGCTACACCTCTCCTGCCATACGGTTTATAAGCTGCTTCTCCGCTCATCTGCCGTATTCTACTCAAGATTGATGGACTGAACACATCGACTCAAGGTTGAGGGACTGATTACCTCATTCTCCTCCTGTTCTTCAAGTTTCTCCTATGTATGGACTGACGAAGCCACTGTGTGGCGAAACGTTTCCTCAATAAAGATACCCAAGAGTTGCACATGTGTCTAATTTATCAAGCTAAGAGCTGTTACCTACATCAGCTCATTTGAAAGCATTTTTATTGTTATGAGACATACAAGTAGGGAACAGGATGAAGTTGGAGCCATCTGTGGGCCAGCATTTTCATTTGATCAACTGACTTTATCTCGTTGACATCATTATGCTGTACGAATGTGTTCCATACTCGAGTCATCCTGGGTATATATGATTTCAGATGGAGTGATGTTCTGGAGAAGGGTACAGCCAGAGTGAAGTTGCTGCTTTCTGCCCGTCTTGTGGCATAAAAGCTTGTTTCACGCTGTCCTCGAAGTGGATCCAAGTGTGGTACTTTGACATTATTGGCCCTGTACATAACAGTAAGGCCACCCACATCCCTCCTATGTTGAAGCCTCTGCTGAAATGACAGATCTATCCAGGATGGGTCCAGGCGAAAGATGAGACGTCTTGCTCTGTTCTCTACTCTGTCAAGCAGTCGCAGATGAGACGGGGGGCAGGCAAACCAAGAAAGTGGAGTATACTCAAGGTGTGAGCATATTTGTGCCTCGTACAGAATCTTGCAACCCCTACTGTCAAGCAGATGCAAGATACGGCGAAGTGCTGTAAGCTTCCTGGCTGCCTTGTTTGCAAGATTTACAACATGGTTCTTCATGGTTAGTTTGGAGTCAAATTTCACCCCAAGGATATCAACTTTTTCTCCAGGTGCCAACACCCTCCCATTTATCCGTACTACTGCACCAGCATTACCATTATGGTGCCTAGAGACGATCATCATTTGCGTTTTCTCAGGTGCAAATGTTACTTGCCATCTATTTCCCCAAGCTGATATAGCTCTCGGCTGGTGATTGATGTAGCTTAGAGCAGCTGGCATTTCTTCTCTTGGATAAGTGAGTGTCAGTGTACAGTCGTCTGCATATGCTTGTGATTCTGGGATGAGATGAAGAAGGTCGTTGAAGTAGACATTCCATAACAATGGTCCCAGTACGCTTCCTTGTGGAACACTTGCCCCAATAGGATGTCTTGCTGATTCCGTTCCATTGAGAACTACACTTAGAGATCTACCATGAAGGTAGTCACTGAGGAGACATAGCGTAGAGCCTGCAATTCCCAGTGCTTGAAGTTTTGCTAAGAGGCCCTGGTGCCACACCCGGTCGAAAGCGCCAGCAATGTCCAGTGCTACCACACAGCTGACTTTGGATTCATCCAGTGACTGGTGCCACTTAGTGGAGAGGTTTAACAACAGATCAGCAGCAGAGTAACCTTTCCTGAAGCCATATTGACGATCGATCACAAAGTAGTGAGTGGTAGTCAAAAAACTCTGTCATTTGTCTTGAGATTATTGTCTCAAGGATCTTACCAGTGATTGACAGGAGTGACACTGGTCAGTAGTTGCTGATTTCTGCTCTGCTCTTCTTTTTGTGAACAGGGACTACATTTGCCTCTTTCCATAGAGAGGGCCATTTACACTGTGCTAGGCAGTGCTGAAAGATGCGAGTTAGAGGTGCTGCTAGCTGGTCTGCACATCTTCTCAGCAATCTTGGGTTCAACTTGTCTGGGCCCACAGCCTTTTCTTGGTCAAGCGATTTAAGAAGGAAATGTACTTCCTCCTGCCTTATTGTCACCACTGACAGTTTTGACACAGTTCTTGCAGCTAGCCAAGGAGGGTCCCTTGCTGGATCAGGAACTTGCATTTTGGTAGCAAAGTGTTCAGCAAAGAGGTCTGCCTTCTCTTGACTACTAGTAGAGGTGGTCCCATCCTGTCGATTTAGAGGTGGAATGAGTTCATCAGGCAGATAACCTTGTCTGTCCTTGACCAGGGACCACCAGGTTTAGGAGCCTACCCTACCTGATGCTAACTTTCTTTCAGTGTCCACCTCCCATTTAGCAATGGCCCACTTTTGAACATCACCCATATGCCTACAGGCTTGCCTGTGTAAGTTCCTGTTATAGGTGGTAGGATGCCTCTTATACCTTCGCCATGCTTTGTACTTAGCAGTAGCAGCCTCTCTACAACGAAAGCCAATCCAAGGCTGATCTGTAGGCTTTGTCGCATATTGCCGGTGAGGAATGTGTTCTTGTTGTAGATTAAGGATGTGTCCAGTGAAGGCTTTCACTTGGTTGTCAACATCCCCTTGGAGAAGAGCATTCCAATCGGCGGTGGCAAGCTCAGAGCAAAGGGCTGGCCAATTACCTCTTTCCCATAGCCAGGTTGTGTGTGTGGACTCCTCACCTCGTTCTGTTGGGATCTTAAGTGTCGTAAAAACAGCCTTGTGGTCAGACGATCCAACGTAGCCGAGGGGTTGACAGGTGACTATGCCTTCTGCAAGATCACTCTCTGTCTCTCTCTCTCTCTCTCCTCTCTCTCTCTCCTCTCTCACTCTCTCTGTCTCTCTCTCTCTCTCTTTTTTTTACACAGGGTTTGACAAGGTTAGGTTAAGGATCCCTAGCTTTATTGACAAGCTATTTACAGGTTAAGGATTCCTAACTTTATTGGCAAGCTAAGAGCTGTTACCTACATCAGCTCATTTGAAAGCATTTTTATTGTTATGAGACATACAAGTAGGGAACAGGATGAAGTTGGAGCCATCTGTGGGCCAGCATTTTCATTTGATCAACTGACTTTATCTCGTTGACATCATTATGCTGTACGAATGTGTTCCATACTCGAGTCATCCTGGGTATATAGGATCTCAGATGGAGTGAAGTTCTGGAGAAGGGTACAGCCAGAGTGAAGTTGCTGCTTTCTGCCCGTCTTGTGGCATAAAAGCTTGTTTCACGCTGTCCTCGAAGTGGATCCAAGTGTGGTACTTTGACATTATTGGCCTTGTACATAACAGTAAGGCCACCCACATCCCTCCTATGTTGAAGGCTCTGCTCTCTCTCTCTCTCTCTCTCTCTCTCTCTCTCTCTCTCTCTCTCTCTCTCTCTCTCTCTCTCTCTCTCTTCAAACCGTTTTAAACTTTGCTCAAAGCTGGAGGAGTTTTCACAGGCACTAAAAAAGTTTCAGGTGTACTGCCCAAACTTGCAAAACGTCGGTATCACCAGCAGACAGCAGCAGCAGCAGCAGCAGCAGCAGCAGCAGCAGCAGCAGCGGTGGTGTGTGATTATATGGAGAGTCGAGCGTTGGCCGGTGGGATGTTGGTCGGTGGTAGGTGAGGAAATCCCTCCTGAGTCTTGGATAAAGGCGAGGTTATTCCTGGATAATTACCCACGCGGAACACCAGCCCCGCCTCTGTTGTTGTTGTTGTTGTTGTTGTTGTTGTTGTGTGCGCTGGCGTGAGCAACATCACCCATGTTGTGCCCTTCTCTTTTAGTCGATCACATAACCATCCTTTTTTTTTGGGCAGGGTCACGCAGTCTACCCTCCCCCTCTTTAATGATCTTAGAGTCTACCGTCCGCGTTAGCTCATCATTTACCTCTATCTAATCCTGAGAGTTTTGTGTAGTCTCTGCGTGTCACAGTCACTGCGTGTCACAGTCTCTGTGTGTCAACATGAATATTACACTTTGTGAAGAGATATTCGTCAGTAATGATGTATTTTTTAAGGAGTCATGTGTCCGTCAAGTATACTACCATGTTGTACACGTATACAATGAGATGTGTCTCTCAGTGCGTCTCAGTGTGTCTCTCAGACTTCATTTCATCTTGATTGAGGTAAGGAACACCGGCTTCCAGGGTGAGTTACTGATCATCCCATCTTCTGCTGTCTTATATGTATAGCTCTGCAAGGCTGTGGGACTGATTACCACAGCTTCTGTCATCGATTATCACCTCTGTATTGAACTTATAAAGCCACTGGTTGGTGATACGTCTTCAGTAAAGACAGCCAGGAGTTGTACAAGTGTTTAACATTTTATGATATTCATTTGAATCTCACTGATATTAAAATAGTCTTGTGTTTGTATTGTGATACGCTGCAGTGACCACCCGCTTCCAGGCCTTATGTTATTTTATTCATTAGCAAACTTTAAACCCGTTGGGGCCATGCACCTCCTAGGGAATAGGAGTAATCAGGTTTGATCCGATGACTGCGAGGAGCAGCTCCAATTTCTTGAATGAAAAGTCCCTTATGGCCTTCATGACACCTTCGAAGGGGCGCAGTCCATAGGCTTTACACCTAACGCACTTCAATTGGTTGTTGCCACTATTCGCCTAGTAATAAATAGATACCTGGGTGATAGTCGATTGGTATGGGTCGCACCCTGGGCAGGGATGTGATGTGTCTTAGGTAGAACTAAAAGTCGAAATGGCCCGAGGTAAGATAACAGCTCTTATCCTCTAAAATAAAACATGAATTAAAAAAAACAAGAGAGAGAACCAGAGAAGTGCAAGAATTCATACCTGTGCAGCTCGAATCCCCCTGCAATTAAATATACAAATCTGGAAGCGCTGGTGATGGGATTGCAAATGTTATCTCTGAGCTTCGTGCCTCCCCTGTTGGACCTCGCTCGGCTTGTGTGGTGCAATTGTTGTCCTCGTGGTGGGGAATAGACCTGAGGTCTCTTGAAACGAGGAAGCGAGGGATGACTAAGCTGGTCTAGAGGGAGCACTAGATTTACATCCTCACGAGGATGCCTGGAGTGGGGATGACATGCCTGGGGTGTGCAGGTGGATGACACAGTGCGAGTGAAAGTGTATATATATATATATATATATATATATATATATATATATATATATATATATATATATATATATATATATATATATATATATATATATATACGATTTATTTTTGTCTTTTGTTACTCGGTCACGCTCGTCCACTATCTTACTCTCCATTACCGATGCCATAACAACTACTGTTTCTATCACTACTATTATTAACTCGACTCTTATTACTAATAGTACATCTACTAATATTCTAAACTTTTCCATATCAGCAGTAATATCACCACATCCACCACCACCATTGCCACAACACTACTATTACCACCTATCAATACTATACTAGCACTGTCACCACCCTAACTGATACTATACCTATAATTACCACTACATTGATACTATCCCTATAACTACCACTTTCATCACCAGTATCACCACCACTACGTACCACAACCGCTACTACCACCATCGCTGCAGCTACCACCATCATTTCTCCTTTCATAACAACCTCAACCACGGCAACAAATACCGATAATACCAGGACCACAAATACTACTACCAACACTACTACCAACACTACAAAAACTACTACCAACATTACAAATACTACTACCAACATTACAAATACTACTACCAACATTACAAATACTACTGCTAACACTACAAATACTACTACCAACACTACTAATATTACTACCAACACTACAAATACACTACCAACACCAAAAATACTACTACCAACACTACAAATACACTACCAACACCACAAATACTACTACCAACACTACAAACACTACTACCAACACTACAAATACTACTACCAACATTACAAATGCTAATACCAACACTACTACCAACACTACAAATACTACTACGAACACTACAAATACTACTACCAACACTACAAACACTACTACCAACACTACAAATACTACTACCAACATTACAAATGCTAATACCAACACTACTACCAACACTACAAATACTACTACCAACACTACAAACACTACTACCAACACTACAAATACAATAAAAGCACCACAAATACTAATACCAACACTACAAATACTACTACGAACACTACAAATACTACTACCAACACTACAAACACTACTACCAACACTACAAATACACTACCAACACCACAAATACTACTACCAACACTACAAATACTACTACCAACACTACAAATACTACTACCAACACTACAAAAACTACTACAAACACCACAAATACTACTACCAACACTACAAATACTACTACCAACACTACAAATACTACTGCCAACACTACAAATACTACTGCCAACACTACAAATACTACTACCAACACTACAAATATACTACCAACACCGCAAATACTACTACCAACAATACAAATACTGAACATTCAAATGGTATAAAATACCGACAGGTTGTTAGGTAAGACACATATGCAACAGTTAGGTATCTTTATTTCGAAACGTTTCGCCTACACAGTAGTCTTCTTCAGTCGAGTACAGAAAAATTGATAGAAGCAGAAGATACTTGAAGACGATGTAATCAGTCCATCACAAATATTACTACCAAGGGTGATGGACTGATTACATCGTCTTCAAGTATCTTCTGCTTCTATCAACTTTTCTGTACTCGACTGAAGAAGCCTACTGTGTAGGCGAGACGTTTCGAAATAAAGACACCTAACTGTTGCATATGTGTCTTACCTAACAATACAAATACTACTACCAACACTACAAATACACTACCAACACCACAAATACTACTACCAACACTACAAATACACTACCAACACCACAAATACTACTACCAACACTACAAATACACTACCAACACCACAAATACTACTACCAACACTACAAATACTGCTACCAACACCACAAATACTGGTTGAAGAATTGAGAGACTTATGCAATACATGGGAATCTTTAATGAAGAAACGTTTCGCCACACAGTGGCTTCATCAATAAAGATTCCCATGTGTTGCATAAGTGTCTCAATTCTTCAACTTGTCGGTTTTCTAAACCATTCATCACCACAAATACTACTACCAACACTACAAATGCTACTACCAACACTACAAATACTGCTACCAACACTACAAAAACTACTACTAACACTACAAATTCTACTACCAAAACTACAAAAACTACTACCAACACTACAAATACTGCTACCAACACTACAAAAACTACTACTAACACTACAAATTCTACTACCAAAACTACAAAAACTACTACCAACACTACAAATACTGCTACCAACACTACAAAAACTACTACTAACACTACAAATTCTACTACCAAAACTACAAAAACTACTACCAACACTACAAATACTGCTACCAACACTACAAAAACTACTACTAACACTAAAAATACTACTACTAACACTACAAATACTACTACTAACACTACAAATACTACTACTATCACTACAAATACTACTACTAACACTACAAATACTACTACCAACACTACATATACTACTACTAACACTACAAATACTACTACTAACACTACAAATACTACTACCAACACTACAAATACTACTACCAACACTACAAAAACTACTACCAACACTACAAATACTGCAACCAACACTACAAAAACTACTACTAACACTACAAATTCTACTACCAAAACTACAAAAACTACTACCAACATTACAAATACTGCTACCAACACTACAAAAACTACTACTAACACTACAAATACTACTACTAACACTACAAATACTACTACTAACACTACAAATACTACTACTAACACTACAAATACTACTACCAACACTACAAATACTACTACCAACACTACAGATACTACTACCAACACTACAAATACTACTACTAACACTAAAAATACTACTACCAACACTACAAATACTACTACCAAAACTACAAAAACTACTACCAACACTACAAATACTGCTACCAACACTACAAAAACTACTACTAACACTACAAATACTACTACCAAAACTACAAAAACTACTACCAACACTACAAATACTGCTACCAACACTACAAAAACTACTACTAACACTACAAATACTACTACCAACACCATAAATACTACTACCAACACTACAAATACTACTACCAACACTACAAATACTACTACCAACACTACAAATACACTACCAACACCACAAATACTACTACCAACAATACAAATACTACTACCAACGCTACAGATACTACTACCAACACTACAAATACTACTACCAACACCACAAATACTACTACCAACACTACAAATACTACTACCAACACTACAAATACTACTACCAACACCACAAATACTACTACCAACACTACAGATACTACTACCAACATTACAGATACTACTACCAAAACTACAAATACTACTATAAACATTACAAGTACTACTACCAACACTACAAATACTGCTACCAGCACTACAAATACTACTACCAACACTACAAATACTATTACCAACACCACAAATACTACTACCAATTCTTCAGATACTACTACCAACACTACAAATACTACTACCAACACCACAAATACTAATACCAACACTACAAATACTACTACCAACACCAAAAATACTACTATCAACTCTACAGATACTACTACCAACACTACAAATACTACTACAAACAACACAAATACTACTACCAACACTACAAATACTACTACCAACACCACAAATACTACTACAAATACCACAAATACTACTACCAACACTACAAATACTACTACCAACACCACAAATACTACTACCAACACTACAGATACTACTACCAACATTACAGATACTACTACCAACACTACAAATACTGCTACCAGCACTACAAATACTACTACCAACACTACAAATATTATTACCAACACCACAAATACTACTACCAATTCTTCAGATACTACTACCAACACTACAAATACTACTACCAACACCACAAATACTACTACCAACACTACAAATACTACTACCAACACCACAAATACTACTACCAACTCTACAGATACTACTACCAACACCACAAATACTACTACCAACAACACAAATACTACTACCAACACTACAAATACTACTACCAACATTACAAATACTACTACCAACACTACAGAAACTACTACCAACACTACAGATACTACTACCAACACTACAGATAATACTACCAACACTACATGTACTACTACCAACACTACAAATACTACTACCAACACCACAAATACCACTACCAACACCGTAAATACTACTACCAACAGTACATGTACTACTACCAACACTACAAATACTACTACCAACACCACAAATACTATTACCAACACTACAAATACTGCTACCAACACCACAAATACTACTACCAACACCACAAATACTACTACCAACACTACAACTACTACTACCAACACTACAAATACTATTAACAACACCACAAATACTACTACCAATGCTTCAGATACTACTACCAACACTACAAATACTACTACCAACACCACAAATAGTACTACCAACACTACAAATACTACTACCAACACCACAAATACTACTACCAACTCTACAGGTACTACTACCAACACTACAAATACTACTACCAACAACACAAATACTACTACCAACACTACAAATACTACTACCAACATTACAAATACTACTACCAACACTACAGATAATACTACCAACACTACATGTACTACTACCAACACTACAAATACTACTACCAACACCACAAATACCACTACCAACACCGTAAATACTACTACCAACAGTACATGTACTACTACCAACACTACAAATACTACTACCAACACCACAAATACTATTACCAACACTACAAATACTACTACCAACACTACAGATACTACTACCAACATTACAGATACTACTACCAACACTACAAGCACTACTACCAACACCACAAATACTACTACCAACACCACAAATACTACTACCAACACTACAAATACTACTACCAACACTACAAATACTACTACCAACACCACAAATACCACTAGCAACACCACAAATACTACTACCAACACTACAAATACTACTACCAACACTACAAATACCACTACCAACACTAAAGATACTACTACCAACACTACAGATACTGCTACCAACACTACAGATACTACTACCAACACTACAAATACTACTACCAACACTACAAGTACTACTACCAACACTACAAATACTGCTACCAACACTACAAATACTACCAACACCACAAATACTACTACCAACACTACAAATACCACTACTAATACCACAAATACTACTACCAACACTACAAATACTACTACCAACACTACAAATGCTACTACCAACACTACAGATATTACTACCAACACTACAAATACTACTACCAACACTACAAGTACTACTACCAACACTACAAATACTGCTACCAACACTCCAAATACTACCAACACCACAAATACTACTACCAACACTACAAATACCACTACTAATACCACAAATACTACTACCAACACTACAAATACTACTACCAATACTACAAATGCTACTACCAACACTACAGATATTACTACCAACACTACAAATACTACTACAAACACTACAAATACTACTACCAACACTACAAATACTACTACCAACGCTACAGATACTACTACCAACACTACAAATACTACTACCAACACTACAGATACTACTACCAACACTACAGATACTACTACCAACACTACAAATACTACTACCAACACTACAAATACTACTACCAACACCACAAATACTACTACCAACACTGCAAATGCTACTACCAACACCACAAATACTACTACCAACGCTACAGATACTACTACCAACACTACAAATACTACTACCAACACTACAAATGCTACTACCAACACTACAAATACTACTACCAACACTACAAATGCTACTACCAACACTACAAATACTACTACCAACACTACAAATACTACTACCAACACTACAAATGCTATTACCAACACTACAAATACTACTACCAACACTACAAATACTACTACCAACACTACAAATACTACTACCAACACTGCAAATGCTACTACCAACACTACAGATACTACTACCAACACTACAGATACTACTACCAACACTACAAGTACTTCTACCAACACTACAAATACAACTACCAACACTACATGTACTACTACCAACACTACAAATACTACTACCAACACCACAAATACCACTACCAACACCACAAATATTACTACCAACACTACAAATACCACTACCAACGCCACAAATACTACTACCAACACTATAAATACCACTACCAACACCACAAATACTACTACCAACGCTACAAATACTACTACCAACACCACAAATACCACTACCAACACCACAAATACTACTACCAACACTACAAATACCACTACCAACACTGCAGATACTACTACCAACACTACAGATACTGCTACCAACACTACAGATACTACTAACAACACTACAAATACTACTACCAACACTACAAGTACTACTACTAACACTACAAATACTGCTACCAAAACTACAAATACTACCAACACCACAAAAACTACTACCAACACTACAAATACCACTACTAACACCACAAATACTACTACCAACACTACAAATACTACTACCAACACTACAAATGCTACTACCAACACTACAGATATTACTACCAACACTACAAATACTACTACCAACACTACAAGTACTACTACCAACACTACAAATACTGCTACCAACACTACAAATACTACTACCAACACTACAAATACTACTACCAACACCACAAATACTACTACCAACTCTACAGATACTACTACCAACACTACAAATACTACTACCAACACTACAAATACTACTACCAACGCTACAGATACTACTACCAACACTACAAATACTACTACCAACACTACAGATACTACTACCAACACTACAAATACTACTACCAACACTACAAATACTACTACCAACACCACAAATACTACTACCAACACTGCAAATGCTACTACCAACACCACAAATACTACTACCAACGCTACAGATACTACTACCAACACTACAAATACTACTACCAACACTACAAATGCTACTACCAACACTACAAATACTACTACCAACACTACAAATGCTACTACCAACACTACAAATACTACTACCAACACTACAAATACTACTACCAACACTACAAATGCTATTACCAACAATACAAATACTACTACCAACACTGCAAATACTACTACCAACACTACAAATACTACTACCAACACTACAAATACTACTACCAACACTACAAATACTACTACCAACACTACAAATGCTATTACCAACAATACAAATACTACTACCAACACTACAAATACTACTACCAACACTACAAATACTACTACCAACACTACAAATGCTATTACCAACAATACAAATACTACTACCAACACTGCAAATACTACTACCAACACTACAGATACTACTACCAACACTACAGATACTACTACCAACACAACAAGTACTTCTACCAACACTACAAATACAACTACCAACACTACATGTACTACTACCAACACTACAAATACTACTACCAACACCACAAATACCACTACCAACACCACAAATATTACTACCAACACTACAAATACCACTACCAACGCCACAAATACTACTACCAACACTACAAATACCACTACCAACACCACAAATACTACTACCAACACTACAAATACCACTACGAACACCACAAATACCACTACGAACACCACAAATACCACTACCAACACCATAAATAC
>NC_091312.1:19763766-19805940 GCF_038502225.1 Cherax quadricarinatus
ACCACGGTGACATCACACATCCTTGTCTAAGGCCTACTTTTACTGGGAAAAAAATTTCCCTCTTTTCTACATACTCTAACTTGAGCCTCACTATCCTCGTAAAAACTCTTCACTGCTTTCAGTAACATACCTCCTACACCATACACTTGCAACATCTGCCACATTGCCCCCCTATCCACCCTGTCATACGCCTTTTCCAAATCCATAAATGCCACAAAGACCTCTTTAGCCTTATCTAAATACTGTTCACTTATATGTTTCACTGTAAACACCTGGTCCACACACCCCCTACCTTTCCTAAAGCCTCCTTGTTCATCTGCTATCCTATTCTCCGTCTTACTCTTAATTCTTTCAATTATAACTCTACCATACACTTTACCAGGTACACTCAACAGACTTATCCCCCTATAATTTTTGCACTCTCTTTTATCCCCTTTGCCTTTATACAAAGGAACTATGCATGCTCTCTGCCAATCCCTAGGTACCTTACCCTCTTCCATACATTTATTAAATAATTGCACCAACCACTCCAAAACTATATCCCCACCTGCTTTTAACATTTCTATCTTTATCCCATCAATCCCGGCTGCCTTACCCCCGTTCATTTTACCTACTGCCTCACGAACTTCCCCCACACTCACAACTGGCTCTTCCTCACTCCTACAAGATGTTATTCCTCCTTGCCCTATACACGAAATCACAGCTTCCCTATCTTCATCAACATTTAACAATTCCTCAAAATATTCCCTCCATCTTCCCAATACCTCTAACTCTCCATTTAATAACTCTCCTCTCCTATTTTTAACTGACAAATCCATTTGTTCTCTAGGCTTCCTTAACTTGTTAATCTCACTCCAAAACTTTTTCTTATTTTCAACAAAATTTGTTAACAGCTCACCCACTCTCTCATTTGCTCTCTTTTTACATTGCTTCACCACTCTCTTAACCTCTCTCTTTTTCTCCATATACTCTTCCCTCCTTGCATCACTTCTACTTTGTAAAAACTTCTCATATGCTAACTTTTTCTCCCTTACTACTCTCTTTACATCATCATTCCACCAATCGCTCCTCTTCCCTCCTGCACCCACTTTCCTGTAACCACAAACTTCTGCTGAACACTCTAACACTACATTTTTAAACCTACCCCATTCCTCTTCGACCCCATTGCCTATGCTCTCATTAGCCCATCTATCCTCCAATAGCTGTTTATATCTTACCCTAACTGCCTCCTCTTTTAGTTTATAAACCTTCACCTCTCTCTTCCCTGATGCTTCTATTCTCCTTGTATCCCATCTACCTTTTACTCTCAGTGTAGCTACAACTAGAAAGTGATCTGATATATCTGTGGCCCCTCGATAAACATGTACATCCTGAAGTCTACTCAACAGTCTTTTATCTACTAATACATAATCCAACAAACTACTGTCATTTCGCCCTACATCATATCTTGCATATTTATTTATCCTCTTTTTCTTAAAATATGTATTACCTATAACTAAACCCCTTTCTATACAAAGTTCAATCAAAGGGCTCCCATTATCATTTACACCTGGCACCCCAAACTTACCTACCACACCCTCTCTAAAAGTTTCTCCTACTTTAGCATTCAGGTCCCCTACCACAATTACTCTCTCACTTGGTTCAAAGGCTCCTATACATTCACTTAACATCTCCCAAAATCTCTCTCTCTCCTCTGCATTCCTCTCTTCTCCAGGTGCATACACGCTTATTATGACCCACTTCTCGCATCCAACCTTTACTTTAATCCACATAATTCTCGAATTTACACATTCATATTCTCTTTTCTCCTTCCATAACTGATCATTTAACATTACTGCTACCCCTTCCTTTGCTCTAACTCTCTCAGATACTCCAGATTTAATCCCATTTATTTCCCCCCACTGAAACTCTCCTACCCCCTTCAGCTTTGTTTCGCTTAGAGCCAGGACATCCAACTTCTTTTCATTCATAACATCAGCAATCATCTGTTTCTTGTCATCCGCACTACATCCACGCACATTTAAACAACCCAGTTTTATAAAGTTTTTCTTCTTCTCTTTTTTAGTAAATGTATACAGGAGAAGGGGTTACTAGCCCATTGCTCCCGGCAATAATCCAGAAAGCTGTACCTACTTCCCAAGTCACTAGAACACCGAGTGAGAGTCACTGACTCGCAGGACAGTCACTGAAGTGACAACTGAAGAGTACTGGACACGATTAGTTCCATTTCTATACGTCACTTACTGCGTTGGTTTGAGAAAATTTGCTATTATTTATTTTTAAATTCCTTCTCAAATATGCAAGAAAGTTTGGACATATTTAATATTATATCTAATATTATATCTAAGAACCCGAGGTGGATTCCCAGATCTCAAAATCTTTGGAAAAATACCAGGAAAATCGCTGCTCAGGATATATACAGAGAGAAATGCACCTCTCGGAGTACATATCCTGTGTAGGAATCAGGACAAGGGTTATAATATGACTAACAGGTGGATCTTAGTTATATGACAACCCGCCGCTGGAGCTTTTGGCCATCTGACCGAGGCCTTCCGCTGGCTTACCAGTCCACCCCTTTCAAAATTATTTTGGGTGTGGATAAGGCTAAAGAGGTCTTTGTGGCATTTATGGATTTGGAAAAGGCGTATGACAGGGTGGATAGGGGGGCAATGTGGCAGATGTTGCAAGTGTATGGTGTAGGAGGTAGGTTACTGAAAGCAGTGAAGAGTTTTTACGAGGATAGTGAGGCTCAAGTTAGAGTATGTAGGAAAGAGGGAAATTTTTTCCCAGTAAAAGTAGGCCTTAGACAAGGATGTGTGATGTCACCGTGGTTGTTTAATATATTTATAGATGGGGTTGTAAGAGAAGTAAATGCGAGGGTTTTGGCAAGAGGCGTGGAGTTAAAAGATAAAGAATCACACACAAAGTGGGAGTTGTCACAGCTGCTCTTTGCTGATGACACTGTGCTCTTGGGAGATTCTGAAGAGAAGTTGCAGAGATTGGTGGATGAATTTGGTAGGGTGTGCAAAAGAAGAAAATTAAAGGTGAATACAGGAAAGAGTAAGGTTATGAGGATAACAAAAAGATTAGGTGATGAAAGATTGAATATCAGATTGGAGGGAGAGAGTATGGAGGAGGTGAACGTATTCAGATATTTGGGAGTGGACGTGTCAGCAGATGGGTCTATGAAAGATGAGGTGAATCATAGAATTGATGAGGGAAAAAGAGTGAGTGGTGCACTTAGGAGTCTGTGGAGACAAAGAACTTTGTCCTTGGAGGCAAAGAGGGGAATGTATGAGAGTATAGTTTTACCAACGCTCTTATATGGGTGTGAAGCGTGGGTGATGAATGTTGCAGCGAGGAGAAGGCTGGAGGCAGTGGAGATGTCATGTCTGAGGGCAATGTGTGGTGTGAATATAATGCAGAGAATTCGTAGTTTGGAAGTTAGGAGGAGGTGCGGGATTACCAAAACTGTTGTCCAGAGGGCTGAGGAAGGGTTGTTGAGGTGGTTCGGACATGTAGAGAGAATGGAGCGAAACAGAATGACTTCAAGAGTGTATCAGTCTGTAGTGGAAGGAAGGCGGGGTAGGGGTCGGCCTAGGAAGGGTTGGAGGGAGGGGGTAAAGGAGGTTTTGTGTGCGAGGGGCTTGGACTTCCAGCAGGCATGCGTGAGCGTGTTTGATAGGAGTGAATGGAGACAAATGGTTTTTAATACTTGACGTGCTGTTGGAGTGTGAGCAAAGTAACATTTATGAAGGGATTCAGGGAAACCGGCAGGCCGGACTTGAGTCCTGGAGATGGGAAGTACAGTGCCTGCACTCTGAAGGAGGGGTGTTAATGTTGCAGTTTAAAAACTGTAGTGTAAAGCACCCTTCTGGCAAGACAGTGATGGAGTGAATGATGGTGAAAGTTTTTCTTTTTCGGGCCACCCTGCCTTGGTGGGAATCGGCCGGTGTGATAAAAAAAAAAAAAAAAAAAAAAAAAATAATGTTGGGCAAGGAAAATGTATTTCTCTCTCAGCAAAATAAAAAAAGAAATCCAATAAAGTTTGATGTGAATAACATCACTATGATAATTTAAAATTATACCGTGTTAACCCCTCGCATGTAATTCAATATTTGATAATTGCTTATAAGTTTTACTGGGTATATAGCCTATCGACTATGAAAGGGTCATTAAAGCTGCATATCCCCTACACATTACCAATCCTGCAATCAGGGTTACTTTTAAATCCCTAGTTTAAATTTTCAGCGTGTATACATTGAGAGAATTAAATCAGATGAGGATCAGGCAGGAGTTCAAAGAGACCTGGACAGGCTGGACACCTGGTCCAGCAACTGGCTTCTCGAATTTAACCCCGCCAAATGCAAAGTCATGAAGATCGGGGAAGGGCACAGAAGACCGCAGACAAAGTATAGGCTAGGTGGCCAAAGACTGCAAACCTCGCTCAAGGAGATAGATCTTGGGGTGAGTATACCACCGAGCATGTCTCCGGAAGCACACATCAACCAGATAACTGCTGCAGCATATGGGCGCCTGGCAAACCTGAGAACAGCGTTCCGATACCTTAGTAAGGAATCGTTCAAGACATTGTACTATTCTCTATTCTATTTGATTTGCCGGTATGGATCCCGGCCCGGGACACTGTACACCGTGTACGTCAGGCCCATATTGAAGTATGCAGCACCAGTTTGGAACCCACACCGGGTCAAGCACGTTAAGAAATTAGAGAAAGTGCAAAGGTTTGCGACAAGGTTAGTTCCAGAGCTAAGGAGAATGTCCTACGAAGAAAGGTTAAGGGAAATCGGCCTGACGACACTGGAGGACAGAAGTGTTAGAGGAGACATGATAACGACACACAAAATACTGCGTGGAATAGACCAGGTGGACAGAGACAGGATGTTCCAGAGAAGGGACACAGATACGAGGGGTCACCCTTGGAAGTTGAAGACTCAGATGAGTCAAAGGGATGTTAGGAAGTATTTCTTCAGTCACAGAGTGGTCAGGAAGTGGAACAGTCTGGTGAGTGATGTAGTGGAAGCAGGAACCATACATAGCTTTAAGACGAGTTATGATAAAGCTCGTAGAGCAGGGAGAGAGAGGACCTAGTAGCGTTCAGTGAAGAGGCGGGACCTGGAGCCGAGTCTCGACCCCTACAACCACAATTAGGTAAGTACAATTAGGCGAGTACCTCTCAGTGTGGTATATAACCTGCCGGCATAGTACTAGAGCCTTTAATTATATGCTACAAGATACTGCGGAGTCCAAGAGGATCCCCGAAACACCAGTTAAGGTTTGACAAGCCTCTCCGTCTCTCTCTTCACGTCGCACGATAGTAACTGAAGCTCTGTCATCAAAGGAGACACGCAGTCGTTCGCGTTCCACAATAACAAATCCGACATGAATCCGACGCGGATGAAAGCGGATAAAATTTGGGCAGGTGGAAGGGGAAAAAATATATATGTTGTGTTTTCAGTGGGCTAACTTTGCAAATATATTGTGTTCTACATTTTGATGAGACTCGCGAACAAATATTTTTTGGAGGGGAGGATTATAAAAATTGTGGAATAACAGGTTTTATATTCTTTAATTAAAGATTACACTGCGCATTTTACAATTATATATATATATATAAATTATATATATATATATATATATATATATATATATATATATATATATATATATATATATATATATATATATATATATATATATATATATATTGGACAATAGACAGGTGCTGTTCAGCACAGGGAAGAATACACAATGAAAGAAAATACAGGGTGTTTCAAAGAGATGAACGCAATTGGGTCCATGTTTTTGAAACACCCTGTAGATGCTTCATTATCCACAACCTTTGATGACTAAACTAACGTTTTGAAGAGAGATGAAAATAAAGAAACCTGTGAACGAAATGAACATTTTGTCTGAGAGAAAGTGATTAGATGTTGTATGAGGAGGTCCAGGAGTTAGATGTTGTATGAGGAGGTCCAGAAGTTAGATGTTGTATGAGGAGGTCCAGGAGTTAGATGTTGTATGAGGAGGTCCAGGAGTTAGATGTTGTATGAGGAGGTCCAGGAGTTAGATGTTGTATGAGGAGGTCCAGGACTTAAATGTTGTATGAGGTCCAGGAGTTAGATGTTGTATGAGGTCCAGGAGTTAAATGTTGTATGAGGAGGTCCAGGAGTTAGATGTTGTATGAGGAGGTCCAGGAGTTAGATGTTGTATGAGGAGGTCCAGGAGTTAGATGTTGTATGAGGAGGTCCAGGAGTTAGATGTTGTATGAGGAGGTCCAGGAGTTAGATGTTGTATGAGGAGGTCCAGGAGTTAGATGTTGTATGAGGAGGTCCAGGAGTTAGATGTTGTATGAGGAGGTCCAGGAGTTAGATGTTGTATGAGGAGGTCCAGAAGTTAGATGTTGTATGAGGAGGTCCAGGAGTTAGATGTTGTATGAGGTCCAGGAGTTAGATGTTGTATGAGGAGGTCCAGGAGTTAGATGTTGTATGAGGAGGTCCAGGAGTTAGATGTTGTATGAGGAGGTCCAGGAGTTAGATGTTGTATGAGGAGGTCCAGGAGTTAGATGTTGTATGAGGAGGTCCAGGAGTTAGATGTTGTATGAGGAGGTCCAGGAGTTAGATGTTGTATGAGGAGGTCCAGGAGTTAGATGTTGTATGAGGAGGTCCAGGACTTAAATGTTGTATGAGGTCCAGGAGTTAGATGTTGTATGAGGTCCAGGAGTTAAATGTTGTATGAGGAGGTCCAGGAGTTAGATGTTGTATGAGGAGGTCCAGGAGTTAGATGTTGTATGAGGAGGTCCAGGAGTTAGATGTTGTATGAGGAGGTCCAGGAGTTAGATGTTGTATGAGGAGGTCCAGGAGTTAGATGTTGTATGAGGAGGTCCAGGAGTTAGATGTTGTATGAGGAGGTCCAGGAGTTAGATGTTGTATGAGGAGGTCCAGGAGTTAGATGTTGTATGAGGAGGTCCAGAAGTTAGATGTTGTATGAGGAGGTCCAGGAGTTAGATGTTGTATGAGGTCCAGGAGTTAGATGTTGTATGAGGAGGTCCAGGAGTTAGATGTTGTATGAGGAGGTCCAGGAGTTAGATGTTGTATGAGGTGGTCCAAGAGTTACATGTTGTATGATGAGGTCCAGAAGTTAGATGTTGTATGAGGAGGTCCAGGAGTTAAATGTTGCATGAGGTCCAGGAGTTAGATGTTGTATGAGGTCCAGGAGTTAGATGTTGTATGAGGGGGTCCAGGAGTTAGATGTTGTATGAGGAGGTCCAGGAGTTAGATGTTGTATGAGGAGGTCCAGGAGTTAGATGTTGTATGAGGAGGTCCAGGAGTTAAATGTTGCATGAGGTCCAGGAGTTAGATGTTGTATGAGGTCCAGGAGTTAGATGTTGTATGAGGAGGTCCAGGAGTTAGATGTTGTATGAGGAGGTCCAGGAGTTAGATGTTGTATGAGGAGGTCCAGGAGTTAGATGTTGTATGAGGAGGTCCAGGAGTTAGATGTTGTATGAGGTGGTCCAAGAGTTAAATGTTGTATGAGGAGGTCCAGAAGTTAGATGTTGTATGAGGAGGTGTAGGAGTTAAATGTTGCATGAGGTCCAGGAGTTAGATGTTGTATGAGGTCCAGGAGTTAGATGTTGTATGAGGAGGTCCAGGAGTTAGATGTTGTATGAGGAGGTCCAGGAGTTGGATGTTGTATGAGGAGGTCCAGGAGTTAGATGTTGTATGAGGAGATCCAGGAGTTAGATGTTGTATGAGGAGGTCCAGGAGTTAGATGTTGTATGAGGAGGTCCAGGAGTTAGATGTTGTATGAGGAGGTCCAGGAGTTAGATGTTGTATGAGGAGGTCCAGGAGTTAGATGTTGTATGAGGAGGTCCAGGAGTTAGATGTTGTATGAGGAGATCCAGAAGTTAGATGTTGTATGAGGAGGTCCAGGAGTTAGATGTTGTATGAGGAGGTCCAGGAGTTAGATGTTGTATGAGGAGGTCCAGGAGTTAGATGTTGTATGAGGTGGTCCAAGAGTTAAATGTTGTATGATGAGGTCCAGAAGTTAGATGTTGTATGAGGAGGTCCAGGAGTTAAATGTTGCATGAGGTCCAGGAGTTAGATGTTGTATGAGGAGGTCCAGGAGTTAGATGTTGTATGAGGAGGTCCAGGAGTTAGATGTTGTATGAGGAGGTCCAGGAGTTAGATGTTGTATGAGGTGGTCCAAGAGTTAAATGTTGTATGAGGAGGTCCAGAAGTTAGATGTTGTATGAGGAGGTCCAGGAGTTAAATGTTGCATGAGGTCCAGGAGTTAGATCTTGTATGAGGTCCAGGAGTTAGATGTTGTATGAGGAGGTCCAGGAGTTAGATGTTGTATGAGGAGGTCAAGGAGTTAGATATTGTATGAGGAGGTCCAGGAGTTAGATGTTGTATGAGGAGGTCCAGGAGTTAAATGTTGCATGAGGTCCAGGAGTTAGATGTTGTATGAGGTCCAGGAGTTAGATGTTGTATGAGGAGGTCCAGGAGTTAGATATTGTATGAGGAGGTCCAGGAGTTAGATGTTGTATGAGGTGGTCCAAGAGTTAAATGTTGTATGAGGAGGTCCAGGAGTTAGATGTTGTATGAGGAGGTCCAGAAGTTAGATGTTGTATGAGGAGGTCCAGAAGTTAGATGTTGTATGAGGAGGTCCAGGAGTTAGATGTTGTATGAGGTCCAGGAGTTAGATGTTGTATGAGGAGGTCCAGGAGTTAGATGTTGTATGAGGAGGTCCAGGAGTTAGATGTTGTATGAGGTCCAGGAGTTAGATGTTGTATGAGGTCCAGGAGTTAGATGTTGTATGAGGAGGTCCACGAGTTAGATGTTGTATGAGGAGGTCCAGGAGTTAGATGTTGTATGAGGAGGTCCAGGAGTTAGATGTTGTATGAGGAGGTCCAGGAGTCAGATGCTGTATTAGGAGGTCCAGGAGTTAGATGCTGTATGAGGAGGTCCAGGAGTTAGATGTTGTATGAGGAGGTCGAGGAGTTAGATGTTGTATGAGGAGGTCCAGGAGTTAGATGTTGTATGAGGAGGTCCAGGAGTTAGATGTTGTATGAGGAGGTCGAGGAGTTAGATGTTGTATGAGGAGGTCCAGGAGTTAGATGTTGTATGAGGAGGTCCAGGAGTTAGATGCTGTATGAGGAGGTCCAGGAGTTAGATGTTGTATGAGGAGGTCCAGGAGTTAGATGTTGTATGAGGAGGTCCAGGAGTTAGATGTTGTATGAGGAGGTCCAGGAGTTAGATGTTGTATGAGGAGGTCCAGGAGTTAGATGTTGTATGAGGAGGTCCAGGAGTTAGATGTTGTATGAGGAGGTCCAGGAGTTAGATGTTGTATGAGGAGGTCCAGGAGTTAGATGTTGTATGAGGAGGTCCAGGAGTTAGATGCTGTATGAGGAGGTCCAGGAGTTAGATGTTGTATGAGGAGGTCCAGGAGTTAGATGTTGTATGAGGAGGTCCAGGAGTTAGATGTTGTATGAGGAGGTCCAGGAGTTAGATGTTGTATGAGGAGGTCCAGGAGTTAGATGTTGTATGAGGTGGTCCTAGAGTTAAATGTTGTATGAGGAGGTCCAGAAGTTAGATGTTGTATGAGGAGGTCCAGAAGTTAGATGTTGTATGAGGAGGTCCAGAAGTTAGATGTTGTATGAGGAGGTCCAGAAGTTAGATGTTGTATGAGGAGGTCCAGAAGTTAGATGTTGTATGAGGAGGTCCAGAAGTTAGATGTTGTATGAGGAGGTCCAGGAGTTAGATGTTGTATGAGGAGGTCCAGGAGTTAGATGTTGTATGAGGAGGTCCAGGAGTTAGATGTTGTATGAGGAGGTCCAGGAGTTAGATGTTGTATGAGGAGGTCCAGGAGTTAGATGTTGTATGAGGTCCAGGAGTTAGATGTTGTATGAGGAGGTCCAGGAGTTAGATGTTGTATGAGGAGGTCCAGGAGTTAGATGTTGTATGAGGAGGTCCAGGAGTTAGATGTTGTATGAGGAGGTCCAGGAGTTAGATGTTGTATGAGGAGGTCCAGGAGTTAGATGTTGTATGAGGAGGTCCAGGAGTAAGATGTTGTATGAGGAGGTCCAGGAGTTAGATGTTGTATGAGGAGGTCCAGGAGTTAGATGTTGTATGAGGAGGTCCAGGAGTTAGATGTTGTATGAGGAGGTCCAGGAGTTAGATGTTGTATGAGGAGGTCCAGGAGTTAGATGTTGTATGAGGAGGTCCAGGAGTTAGATGTTGTATGAGGAGGTCCAGGAGTTAGATGTTGTATGAGGAGGTCCAGGAGTTAGATGTTGTATGAGGAGGTCCAGGAGTTAGATGTTGTATGAGGAGATCCAGAAGTTAGATGTTGTATGAGGAGGTCCAGGAGTTAGATGTTGTATGAGGAGGTCCAGGAGTTAGATGTTGTATGAGGAGGTCCAGGAGTTAGATGTTGTATGAGGAGGTCCAGGAGTTAGATGTTGTATGAGGAGGTCCAGGAGTTAGATGTTGTATGAGGAGGTCCAGGAGTTAGATGTTGTATGAGGAGGTCCAGGAGTTAGATGTTGTATGAGGAGGTCCAGGAGTTAGATGTTGTATGAGGAGGTCCTGGAGTTAGATGTTGTATGAGGAGGTCCAGGAGTTAGATGTTGTATGAGGAGGTCCAGGAGTTAGATGTTGTATGAGGAGGTCCAGGAGTTAGATGTTGTATGAGGAGGTCCAGGAGTTAGATGTTGTATGAGGAGGTCCAGAAGTTAGATGTTGTATGAGGAGGTCCAGGAGTTAGATGTTGTATGAGGTCCAGGAGTTAGATGTTGTATGAGGAGGTCCAGGAGTTAGATGTTGTATGAGGAGGTCCAGGAGTTAGATGTTGTATGAGGTGGTCGAAGAGTTAAATGTTGTATGATGAGGTCCAGAAGTTAGATGTTGTATGAGGAGGTCCAGGAGTTAAATGTTGCATGAGGTCCAGGAGTTAGATGTTGTATGAGGAGGTCCAGGAGTTAGATGTTGTATGAGGAGGTCCAGGAGTTAGATGTTGTATGAGGTGGTCCAAGAGTTAAATGTTGTATGAGGAGGTCCAGAAGTTAGATGTTGTATGAGGAGGTCCAGGAGTTAAATGTTGCATGAGGTCCAGGAGTTAGATGTTGTATGAGGTCCAGGAGTTAGATGTTGTATGAGGAGGTCCAGGAGTTAGATGTTGTATGAGGAGGTCCAGGAGTTAGATGTTGTATGAGGAGGTCCAGGAGTTAGATGTTGTATGAGGTGGTCCAAGAGTTAAATGTTGTATGAGGAGGTCCAGGAGTTAGATGTTGTATGAGGAGGTCCAGAAGTTAGATGTTGTATGAGGAGGTCCAGAAGTTAGATGTTGTATGAGGAGGTCCAGGAGTTAGATGTTGTATGAGGTCCAGGAGTTAGATGTTGTATGAGGAGGTCCAGGAGTTAGATGTTGTATGAGGAGGTCCAGGAGTTAGATGTTGTATGAAGAGGTCCAGGAGTTAGATGTTGTATGAGGAGGTCCAGGAGTTAGATGTTGTATGAGGTCCAGGAGTTAGATGTTGTATGAGGAGGTCCAGGAGTTAGATGTTGTATGAGGAGGTCCAGGAGTTAGATGTTGTATGAGGAGGTCCAGGAGTTAAATGTTGCATGAGGTCCAGGAGTTAGATGTTGTATGAGGTCCAGGAGTTAGATGTTGTATGAGGAGGTCCAGGAGTTAGATGTTGTATGAGGAGGTCCAGGAGTTAGATGTTGTATGAGGAGGTCCAGGAGTTAGATGTTGTATGAGGTGGTCCAAGAGTTAAATGTTGTATGAGGAGGTCCAGGAGTTAGATGTTGTATGAGGAGGTCCAGAAGTTAGATGTTGTATGAGGAGGTCCAGAAGTTAGATGTTGTATGAGGTGGTCCAGGAGTTAGATGTTGTATGAGGTCCAGGAGTTAGATGTTGTATGAGGAGGTCCAGGAGTTAGATGTTGTATGAGGAGGTCCAGGAGTTAGATGTTGTATGAGGAGGTCCAGGAGTTAGATGTTGTATGAGGTCCAGGAGTTAGATGTTGTATGAGGAGGTCCAGGAGTTAGATGTTGTATGAGGAGGTCCAGGAGTTAGATGTTGTATGAGGAGGTCCAGGAGTTAGATGTTGTATGAGGAGGTCCAGGAGTCAGATGCTGTATTAGGAGGTCCAGGAGTTAGATGCTGTATGAGGAGGTCCAGGAGTTAGATGTTGTATGAGGAGGTCGAGGAGTTAGATGTTGTATGAGGAGGTCGAGGAGTTAGATGTTGTATGAGGAGGTCCAGGAGTTAGATGTTGTATGAGGAGGTCGAGGAGTTAGATGTTGTATGAGGAGGTCCAGGAGTTAGATGTTGTATGAGGAGGTCCAGGAGTTTGATGCTGTATGAGGAGGTCCAGGAGTTAGATGTTGTATGAGGAGGTCCAGGAGTTAGATGTTGTATGAGGAGGTCGAAGAGTTAGATGTTGTATGAGGAGGTCGAGGAGTTAGATGTTGTATGAGGAGGTCCAGGAGTTAGATGTTGTATGAGGTGGTCCTAGAGTTAAATGTTGTATGAGGAGGTCCAGGAGTTAGATGTTGTATGAGGAGGTCCAGAAGTTAGATGTTGTATGAGGAGGTCCAGAAGTTAGATGTTGTATGAGGAGGTCCAGGAGTTAGATGTTGTATGAGGTCCAGGAGTTAGATGTTGTATGAGGAGGTCCAGGAGTTAAATGTTGTATGAGGAGGTCCAGGAGTTAGATGTTGTATGAGGAGGTCCAGGAGTTAGATGTTGTATGAGGAGGTCCAGGAGTTAGATGTTGTATGAGGAGGTCCAGGAGTTAGATGTTGTATGAGGTCCAGGAGTAAGATGTTGTATGAGGAGGTCCAGGAGTTAGATGTTGTATGAGGAGGTCCAGGAGTTAGATGTTGTATGAGGAGGTCCAGGAGTTAGATGCTGTATGAGGAGGTCCAGGAGTTAGATGCTGTATGAGGAGGTCCAGGAGTTAGATGTTGTATGAGGAGGTCCAGGAGTTAGATGCTGTATGAGGAGGTCCAGGAGTTATATGCTGTGTGAGGAGGTCCAGAAGTTAGATGCTGTATGAGGAGGTCCAGGAGTTAGATGCTGTATGAGGAGGTCCAGGAGTTAGATGCTGTATGAGGAGGTCCAGGAGTTAGATGCTGTATGAGGAGGTCCAGGAGTTAGATGCTGTATGAGGAGGTCCAGGAGTTAGATGCTGTGTGAGGAGGTCCAGGAGTTAGATGCTGTATGAGGAGGTCCAGGAGTTAGATGCTGTATGAGGAGGTCCAGGAGATAGATGTTGTATGAGGAGGTCCAGAAGTTAGATGCTGTATGAGGAGATCCAGGAGTTAGATGCTGTATGAGGAGATCCAGGAGTTAGATGCTGTATGAGGAGATCCAGGAGTTAGATGCTGTATGAGGAGATCCAGGAGTTAGATGCTGTATGAGGAGGTCCAGAAGTTAGATGCTGTATGAGGAGGTCCAGAAGTTAGATGTTGTATGAGGAGGTCCAGAAGTTAGATGCTGTATGAGGAGATCCAGGAGTTAGATGCTGTATGAGGAGATCCAGGAGTTAGATGCTGTATGAGGAGATCCAGAAGTTAGATGCTGTATGAGGAGATCCAGAAGTTAGATGTTGTATGAGGAGGTCCAGAAGTTAGATGCTGTATGAGGAGATCCAGGAGTTAGACGGAGAGAATATTTTGAGCGCTTGTGAAAATCAGATAGTAATTTGAAAGCGAAAACTTGATGCAAAGAGGATGAAAAAATGTAAAGATGTAGAAGGGAAGACAAGTGATTGTAGAGTTCGTAAGGCAGATCCAATTAATGATGATGATGATAATAATTGTTATGGTGATGATGATAAAGATTAACATAGTCGTATATTTTCTACTATATATTTCAACTACATTTGTCAAGGGAGAGAGGATGTAAGCCATCCTCTCTCCCTCGTCTTCAATCTTTTAATCATCAAGTTTACAGGTAATGTCTTCCTAATAACTCTTATCTGGACTTTTCCACAAATAAATTGAACCGCGACTCTGTTTGGAGACAGACGTATCATTAGCTCTAATAAAGAAGTTAATTTCTTTCACACTGAGAGGAGGAATTTGCCGATTGTAGTAGACTGTATTCTGCCTGTGCAATAAAACCAGCTGCAGCAGCAACAACAACCATTCATCAAGCAGTCGATAATCTCAAAACTTCAGAAAAGTAGTCTTCACAATATACCACATTGGTGTTATTGCCCGATTCAGAAGCGAAATGACAAGTGTCTCGTGAACAAAAATAACGGCTGGGTATTGATGAACTTATTCATTGCGGTGTTCAGTGCAAATCGCACATAGGGTACAGATTTATCCCCTTCAATAGGTGTTCTCTCAAATATAATGATTATTTTTAAGGGTTTGTTTAATTCTTTCAACCATTCCATTTGCCTGAGGATCGTAAACTGTGGTCAGTGATGTAGTTTTTATTAATATTTTACACACATTTGAGAGTGCCTGTCAGTAAATTCTGTACCTCTCTGTTAGTGGTAATCTAGATGAATAAAAAATGACACACAGCACCCCCGGAAAGCGCCTTCTACAGTCTGAGAATCTTTCTAGAGAGAGGTATCATCAAAGGTGGTAATCTGGATAACTGATCAACCAACACTAGCAAGTATCTATTCTAAGAATTTCTATTAGATCCATGCCCACTCTGTCTAGGAGCTAATGTATATTGGGAAAGGCCAGTAATTCAGCGTTTATTCGTTGGGCACCTTTTTTTGCGCTGATATATTCCATTATGTTTAATATATTCGATGACATACGACAGTAAACCGGGAAAATAGTACATGTTTTTCGCTCTCTTGTAGGTGCGATAGACGCCTGGATGTCCTGCAGTTTTAGAGTGCGCTAACTTCAGCCATTGTTCTTCATGGGTTCTGAGATGACCAGCTGGAACAATATCCTGTCTTTCACTTTCATGACCCTGTACAAAAAACCGTCTTTTATGTCAAACTTGTCTAGGAGCAAGCCTAGGGCGCTGCTTTGCGATGCGTTCTACTGGAAGATAAAGAAAGTGCCTCAAGTTCATCCCTGGTAAAATACCACCAGGGTATGTCAACAATGAGCTTTATGACCTTTATGGGTTTATCGCATAGCTATAATAATAATAATAATAATAATAATAATAATAATATCAACATTGAGGCGACTAGATAGGTACATTTTACTTCGTCTTGCTTCATAAAGAATCCCGGACTACGATATTCTGTCTAGTTACAGAAGTTATCTCTTGATTCATTTTGTTAATCTCGCCCCCCCATCCCCTGCCACATTTCCCAGGAGGTTTTAAGTTTCAGTAATGATATCCTGGCTACATGTATCTATGAAGACATCCGCGTACTTTCCCTTTTCATTTACTACTGGTCTTCCCTCAAGGACACAGTCTTCACGATCACATGCTGTTGTGTGAAATATTACTCCTGAAGACCTCAAGATAATGGTCTGCAGTTTTGGCGGACTTGTCATTCGAGGCCGCAGACCTAAGAGATGAAACGGAGAGGGGGGGAGTAGGGAGGGGAAGGGGGAGGGTGCGAGAGAGACAGAGGAAGGGAGGGGGGGAATAACAGTGAAAGTGATTGCTCTGGGAGGTGGCGCAGAATTCAATATTGAAATCTGGCTGCAGGATTGAGTCTCATCATGCCAGCTGCTGCACCTCTCAACACACAGCAGCCCCCCTCCTCCCCACCTTCTTAAAATCCTTCTCTTTCGCTCCATTACGAGAGAGAGGAAAACAATTACCTAAAATTGCATTGCCTGAAGTAGTCTGTGGTTAAGGATCTTACGCTCTCTTGTATCAAATTCTTCCCGAAGACGATGGGAGGAAGGAGCGTGGAGGCAAGACCTATCCACATAATACCAAGAGTCCATCATCGTGGTTTATTCCGAGTCGTTTTCTTTGTGCATTTGTAGTAAGAGGGAAATAGAATAAGTCACAATCTCACAGTAAACTCTACACTTAGAGGAAAATTTTTAGACAGTGTTGTGACTTGGTGTTGGTCCAGGACCGACCCAAACGTCGTGACCCAAACGTCGTGACCCAAACGTCGTGACCCAAACGTCGTGACCCAAACGTCGTGACCTAAACGTCGTGACCCAAACGTCGTGCCCCAAACGTCGCGCTCCAAACGTCGTGCCCCAAACGTCGTGACCTAAACGTCGTGACCCAAACGTCGTGACCCGAACGTCGTGACTCAAAAGTCCTCTTAAGTAATTTTCTTTCCAAAATGTGAGTTAATTGTGAATCCGGAAATATCTTTCCCAGACTCAATGTTTCTTCGACGACTCTTAAAATAATATCTCTCACGGTAGTAGGTTGGAAGACAGCAGTTACCCAGGGAGGCACCAACTTCCTGTCGTACGAGTGTAAGACAAAAGTCTGCTGTATTATTGTCAGTTGTGATTGCTAGTCATTTTCTACGTCCCGTAAGCGTGTTAGCTGACCGGTAAATCTTACATACTGTTATTTACATTCGGTTTATACTTAGTTTTGATTTTATTGTGTCTTTGTTAATAGTTCTAATTCGTGTAATATTTCCTATCCGATTTATGAGACCCGGAGCTGAGACTAGGTCGCAGGAGTGGTCATCCATGAACTATGAACTATTGGCCGTAGGTTCTCTCTCTCTCTCTCTCTCACTCACACACACACACACACACACACACACACACAAAAGATAGTGTACTCATCTATTTGTACTCAACTATTTGTGGTTGCAGGGGTCGATTCATAGCTCCTGGCCCCGCCTCTTCACTGATTGCTACTAGGTCCTCTCTCCCTGCTCCATGAGTTTTATCAAATCTCGTCTTAAAACTATGTATGGTTCCCGCCTCCACTACGTCACTTTCTAGGCTATTCCGCTGCCTGACAACTCTATGACCGAAGAAATACTTCCTAACATCCCTTAGACTCATCTGAGTCTTCAGCTTCCAATTGTGACCCCTTGTTTCTGTGTCCCATTTCTGGAACATCCTGTCTTTGTCCACCTTGTCTATTCCTCGCAGTATTTTATGTCGTTATCATGTCTCCTCTGACCCTCCTGTCCTCCAGTGTCGTCAAGCCAATTTCCCTTAACCTTTCTTCGTAGGACAATTCCCGTAGCTCTGGACTTGTCTTGTTTCAAACTTTCTCTAATTTCTTGACGTGATTGACCAGGTGTGGATTCCAAACTGGTGCTGCATACTCCAATATGGGCCTGACTTAAATGGTGTACAGAGTCCTGAACGATTCCTTACTGAGGTATCGGAACGTTATCCTTAGGTTTGCCAAACGCCCGTGCGCTCCAGCAGTTATCTGATTGATGTGCGCCTCAGGAAATATGCTCGGTGTTATACTCACCCCAAGATCTTTTTCCTTGAGTGAGGTTTGCAGTCTTTGGCCACCTAGACTATACTGTGTCTGCGGTCTTCTTTGCCCTTCCCCGATCTTGATGACTTTGCACTTGGCAGGGTTAAATTCAAGGAGCCAGTTGCTGTGTGTGTGTGCGCGCGCGTGCGTGTACGTGCGTGTGCATGCGCGCACCCGTGACTGAAGCTGTGTCTGTGACTTTGTTTAGTATGTGCCTGGCCTAGACACATAAGCTGGAGGTGTGAGTATGGCAGTGACAGCCTCACGCTGGATTAATCTCCATCTCTTTCTCCTCACTCTCAATCAGATTTTAATATTCTTAATGCACTTTAATACACTTTACCTGTTTCACCTGCTGCTGCTGCTGCTGCTGCTGCTGCTGCTGCTGCTGCTGCTGCTGCTGCTGCTGCTGCTGTTGCTGCTGCTCACAGCGCCGGAGCTTGACCAAATGGAGCCAGGTGTTGCTTTGATACCGCCCATAGAGCCAATAGTTGCTTTGAAAAGCTTTGAGTCGGTGCTGTGATAGTGGTATCACATAAAAGTGATCATACCTGCCACTGTATGCATGAGTCAGTGCTGTGACAGTGGCACCACGTGAAAGCGACCATACTTGGCACTCTGTGTCTCCTGAGTCATTACTATGATAGAAGCACACATAATCAACATGTCATCATAAGAACATAAGAATGTAGGAACACTGCAGAAGGCCTACTGGCCCATACGAGGCAGGTCCTTATTAAAACGACATCTACCTAAAGCTACTCAAGAAATAACTCCCGTACCCCTTGACACCAATCAAACCATGTAACACTCCAGCACATTCCAGGTTACCCAGAAGAGTTCTCAGGAACCGTGAAAGTAGAGAAGACTAAAAAGGGGTTACTGTTGGAATCGCCTCTCGAAGTGCTAAATATACTGTATGCTTTCCTTTTAAATATGGAGGTGTCAGGGAATGTAAATTGGGGAGGATCTCTGAGATTTTGAGGTACTTGTCTTCCAGGCAATTGTGGCAGCAGATTCTGAGATACCTTAAAATAAAAACAAGAAACCCGGCGGAACACCGCCCTTGATTCTGGAAAAGATGCGAGACAAGACACAAGTCTGAACATTCTGGTTGGTGGTTTTACGGTACACCCCCCCTCAAGGAAGGTTCCTTGATGTTGGTGAGGGGCTCTTGATTTAGGGAATTGGATCTGTGCTCCAGTTCCCCGAATTAAGCCTGAATGCCTTCCACATCCCCCACCCAGGCGCTGTATAATCCTCAGGGTTTAGCGCTTCCCCCTTGATTATAATAATAATACGGTACACACCAGTAGTAGTGTAGATGAATGGTAGTGTTTGGTGTATAAAGGACCACGAGTAAAGAACTAGAGTTATTTTATAGCTCTGGAAGCTTCGAGGAACTCTGTGTAGATATTTGTAAGGACAGTGAGGATTGGAGACGCCCTCGCCATACCCATTTACTGCTTATTGAGTTCGTTACCAAAATTTGAATAGTTGTAGTCGACTACTCGATGAGATCAACGAAATCTTTGTATTCATGACTCACGAAATTGTAATAACACGACTACTAACAAACCAGGGTACAGGTGGGGCTAGAACTCGTGGAAAGTGAGTTGTATAACTCCAGGCCAGTGCGTAAGCCACTGGGCCAGCTTTACGACTCTATTTCCGTTCCGTGGTTTGTAAGCATGGTTATAGCCTGGCCTGTTAGGACATTCGTGAACAATAAAACAACATCCAAACCGGCGAGTTTCTCACCCTGCGTGCCCCTGTCCCTGATCCTGGAGAGCGATCTCCTATCTCCGATTTCGTTCATATTACCGACTGTTACTCAGAACCAAGGAATTTTTGAGCTGTAGGCTCACATGCCCCTCAGCTTGGACTCCAAGCGACAGGCTGTCTAAATAAAGGTTTCCATTCTGACAGTCATTTTTTTTTATCAGCCTGTGGGTTTTATGCCCTCATTCCCAGCCACAAGTATGAAGGGGAATACGTGTATTTCTTCAGTCTCGGGGTGACACACAGACTGGAGAAGTGTGGAAGAAACACCATGTACAGATTCATCAGCTTAATACAACCCACCAGTCTAGGAACCCATAATGCCGGCGATTGTAGTTAATGAGGCAGGACCAGGAGCTGAAACTCGAGCCCTGCAAACACTACTCATGAGTACACCCATGCACAAGAAACTGAAGTTCATCCTCTGAAAATTTAACTTTGCATGAATAATAATAAACTAATAATAATGATAATAATAATTAGCAATATCAATGTACAATATCACAGAACGCTACGTAGCTACACACGTGCACATGTACAAATATTTGGGCAGAGACACAATCACATGCGCACTTACATGTACACAGATGTAAATATTCTGTCAACATCAGAATTAATATAAAGATATATATAATTTAGGCTGAGCCTTGTTTAATAATGTAACGCTTACTTAGAGCACCATAACTTACCTGTCGAGGTCATAATATTTATATTAAACTCAACGGTATTACAAATATGAACACAAACAAAACATTGTAAGCCTTGTTATAGCGGCAGAAACTAACTCAACCAAAAATGTGATATATAGAAGAGAAGCAATTAGTGAAGAAGTGATTCTTCAGTGTTTTAATACTGTGGTCCCACATAGCGCTCCACCGACCACTGCTGTCATCACAGTGGCACCTAGCACTCCATCATCGACCACTGCTGTCATCACAGTGGTCCCACCTAGCACTCCATCATCGACCACTGCTGTCATCACAGTGGTCCCACCTAGCACTCCATCATCGACCACTGCTGTCATCACAGTGGTCCCACCTAGCACTCCATCATCGACCACTGCTGTCACCACCACAGTGGTCCCACCTAGCACACCACCACCGACCACTGCTGTCATCATCACAGTGGTCCCACCTTGTGGAAAAATTTTCTCCAGGAGGTGGGTATCAGCCCCCTTCAGCCCCTTTCAGCCCTGAGGGGCCCAGCCCTCTCAGAAGGGGCAAGCATCTTGATTACTGCTACAGCAAGTAATTGATCCCAGATGCAGTACGAATATGCGACGTGGTCAAGCAGCCGACGCTCCTTGCAGTCCAGTGTTGCAAAGTGTAATTTAATGAAAGACAGTCCATCTCTTACCTTAGCAGGACAATTAAGGAAAATCCTGCTCCCACTTTATTACCATGGTAAAGATAGTGTACATTGTTGTCTATGCTTAAGACAGCAAGAATCAAACCTTCTGCTTTGCTTCATGGAGGAAGTGGCAAGGAAGCAAAAAGTACTAGGTCAGCTTTTCCTTTATGTGCTAGGGGTAGTGACCGTGTAGGAGGCTGTGGCGTCTTCAGACTACTTTTGACTCTACTGAGAGTTACACTGACGCCAGGATAACCAACAAAAAACACTGATCCATGCGTTAGTGTGAACAAAGTGCCTCACAAAACAGGATAAACACTCACAGAGAAGTGTGATCAACTTCTTAGTGATATTGTGTGAACAATTATTGATGAACAGTGTAACAACGAGTGTTGCGATCCAAAAGAGTGTAGTGCGACATTCTTCAAGGAACACTATTCTTCAATCAACTCATCGGATATCCGGGCGTAACTACGGGTCAGATACATATGCCCAGGTAAATGTTCTAACTCGTGATGTACTACTGTTGACTGTGCAGTCGAGTCGAAGTTACGAGTTAGTCACTTATCATAAACCCCGGTGATAAGCGGACTTTTGAGTCCACACGTAAGTTTGTCAGCAATCAGTGAATGAAATATGCTGACATAACACCCTCTAGGGGTAATTTATAATCTTGCAAAATATTCATTTACAGCCCGTTGTGAAGTGGAAGACAGCAATTCAAGACCTCGTCTGCAGGGGCGGCTGTGTGGACGATTTGTTGCCTTATCAGCTAAGTATTCCTTATATTTAATCAACTTAGCTGGTAAACCATTTCTCAACACATCTAGCACTCCGTCACCGACCACTGCTGTCATCACCACAGTGGTCCCACCTAGCACTGCATCACCGACCACTGCTGTCATCACAGTGGTCCTACCTAGCACTACATCACCGACCACTGCTGTCATCACCACAGTGGTTCCACCTACACTCCACCACCGACCACTGCTGTCATCATCTTAGTGGTCCCACCTGACACCACCAACGACTACCGTTGTCATTACGAATTCTTCCAGCTAAAGACAACCATGATTGTGATGAAATTATTGATCAATATCTGGAAGCTTTTATTTGTTCTGTTTTTTTTTTTTTTTTACGAAGATGAATGTAAACTAAGGGTTCCTTTTTTACGCTCTGTTAATATGTAGGATTTGTGTGTTCTCATTATAAGAGGTGCTCCCACAAGTTCCTTCTGACCAACTTCTGTGTCGTGAAGAGACAGGTTGTAGAACAAGCTTTTATTGTGACAACGTTTCGGCCAGTACAGAGCGAAAGATTGTTCGAAGAACATCTTGTTCTGCAACAACGTATGTCTTTTCTCCGCCATTGTCAGCATTACGCACATAGAGAGTTCTCCATCATAACAGTAGATGGCGCTTTGTATAATGCTGTGTCTTGCTCGTTTATGTCCTAACCGGAAGAGTTGTGACATCCCTACGCATCCTTCATCAAGACCCGTCCTTAATCAAGACCCGTCCTTCATCAAGACCCGTCCTTCATCAAGACCCGTCCTTCATCAAGACTCGTTCTTCATTAAGACCCGTCCTTCACCAAGACCCGTCCTTAACCAAAACCCATCCTTCACCAAGACCCGTCCTTAACCAAAACCCGCCCTTCAACAAGAACACAAGAACCGTCCTTCACCATTACATCCTCTTTGTGAACAGTCAAGCCTTTGGTAAACTCGAGCTGCTTGTGGACAGCTCCCATGTTCTCACAAAGATGACCTAAGAAGCGTCAGGTGCGCAGTTCCTGAGACATGAGCCTTACATGAGCTGGAAGCTGTCCTGCTCAACCCGGCCAGCAAATAGCAAGTGCGTCTTTCAAATCGTTTCATTGTATAGATTTTCTTATCCGTTATTAACTACGTTAATTTCCTTACGAGGTGCTTGCATGCTGTCGATTTCTTGACACTTCCTATCAACCTATTATAAAATAAAATATATTAATGTCAGGAAATAGTGATAGCTGCACGATCCTAATTCGTGGTGCTAGGATGGCTGGCAATTTCAACACACTCTAGAGTCCTACGGCAGGTTAACTAACCTTGGTTAATTAACTTATATTAACGTGCAATTTATGGGTAATGTAAAAAATTACATTAACGGGCCGCTTAAGTCTGGCAGCAAAAGAGACACCGTCATCCCCAGAAAAACTGGAAACTGCACGGTAGTTGTTGAAGTTAGAGAACTCGATGGCCTGTTGGTGCTGGTAGTAGAAAGCACCAAGTCAACAGGTCCTATATACGTACAAATGTTTATTGATGAACATATCCAAGATATTGTGGAGGAGCACCTTACTCTCATTCTGGATTGTTATTTCTATTAATTATTATTATTATTGTTAGTATTATTAATTATTGTTAATAATTGTTTATTATTATTATTATTATTATTATTATTATTATTAATTGTTAAAAAAATTTTATTATTATTATTATTATTATTATTATTCTTATTAAACTGCTTGAAATGTCGCATTGTCAAAAATTATGAAAACAAACACACTCTGAAGAAAAAACTTTTATTCATCTCTGTGTTGTGCTTTATTCAGATAAAGCTCGGCACCTGAGCTCCATATTGAGCTTTATACAGTTAAAGCTCGACACTGAGCGAAACGTTGTCCCTATAAAAGACGTAGGTTTTATGTTAAATGATACAACAAACGGTAACCTAAAAAGAACCACTGGACCACAACATGTAGTTGCCACATTCCCAAAACTGTAAATGTAATACAGAATGTCTATTTTTTATTTATAAATCTGAGCCCATTCTGCAATTCTTCATCGTTTTGATAATATTACAGTCATGGGGAAGTACTAAACCCGTATATGTAATACAACGCCTGGGATTGTGAGTTAATCAGATTTAACCCCCCACACACACAAAAAATGAAAATACTGATGCTACGACTTCCATTAGTAATACCACTGCTGATGATATTAATATTACTTGATCCTAGTATGTGTAATGATCCTAGGATTAAGGGTGATCCTTAAAGGGTCGGAGTCAGGAGAAGTGACAGAGTAACAGGTTCAAGAAACTATCGCTCCGTCCCGAAATTCATTAAAAGGAGAGTTATTGGAAGGTGGTGGGGTTTTTCTCCAGAGCGTATATGTCAAAATTTTAATTGGTGGAGCTTTACAAGTGTAAGCTTCATTAACATTCATTATGAAAAGTCTCCTCGTTACTCGGGGTAAAAAAAATATATATATAATTTTTTTGAACGCTGCGGCTTGGTCTGTAGGCTGTCAGGTATATATGAAATACGTAAATGTGTATAAATGTAACGAGAGAGAGAGAGCATTATTCTCATCGCATTTGATTTGCGACCCAAAGTAATTAAAACATGTCTTTTATAAGCCTCTTGCGTATTCATTCACATGACGGTGAGGTCGTTTTTGCTTGACTCAGTGAATGTTTAAGTTGTGTGTGATTAATGTCTTAACAGTCGTTGCTTCCTGGCTATTTTTGTATAAAGTCTTTATTTATATTTAAAAATATCGTAAATAACTAGACATGTGAGAATTTATACAGAGTAATTTTCGGAATGCGCAGGAATAGGTATAGGAGCTAGTTACCGGTGACATATTCATGACCTAACTACTGAAGTGTGAGTAGGTGAGCACCTTCACTGAACCCCCACTCAAAGTGAACCTCCCAAGAGGGTTCAAGAGTTAGTCAGTGCGAGACAAGCAACGGAGTGGAGCGCACTTTGATTACACATATGCGTGACATCTAATAGACGAAATCTGATTTTTTCTGCATGATCGCGCTTTGGACATTTCTTCAAACTGCTAGCTAGCTAAGTTCCACGGTTTCATTTAGGTTCAATATAATTTTCTTATGAATAGTTGAAGCTTTACGTAATTATTGTTGGAATATTATTATGCTTACCTGATTTATTACTAGCGTATTAACTCTTTTTTTTTTAAAGTAAACTGTTCACTAAATAAAACTTAATATTTTTGCAGAGTTCCTATTTTATTATCTTCGCTGTCTGACCTACATCATACCTGGCTTGTAACAGCATCGGACATCAGAGCTAACTTTTAATATTTTACCAAACATAGATACATCAGCATTGTGCTGCTACTCTTTTAGATATAAACAGTTATACGTACATGGGTAAATCAGTATTTTTTCTATGTACATTACATATAATTAGATATATTCACTTCCATTCCATAATGCACACGAACAGTGGTACAAGGGAATATATACCGCTAATCTGTACTTGGCAAGTACAGCAATATGTCCAACACCTTAGGAACATGTACCAGTGTTAAATGTCCTATTGTTAACAAAGACATCAAATTGATGTAAAGTAGTCAACGAGACAATGTTTATAATAACTATATGTAGAGAAGGGGGAGGGGAGAATGAGAGGAGGGGGGGATAGATAGATTAGATAAGAAGCTACTGAAGAAGCAGCATTAGCATTCTGCATAAGCTCGTCGTAAAATATTTACGAGATGAAAATGGTAATTAATGTATCTCAGTTATATGCAGATTATATGCTAATCTACTCCTGTGTACAACGTACTGGCAAGCTGGAGCTTTACATTATGCATAAATGAGCCAGAGATTATAAAATGCTAATTAACTCTGCTACCCTAATGACACACTCCTGTTCTGCACAGATTTGTAAGGATGGACATTGTAAGTGCTGTCTCTTAGTCATTTCTTACTCGACTTTTCATGTTTTTCATAACTGATTAAAATTACGGTTTGACTGTAAGGTCTACAATTAAGTGCTTGGTCATCCATGCAGCTTAACCTCATAAAAACCTACTCGGCACCTGTCTTTTCTTCATTAATTAATCTAATTGAAATTCTGTTCATGTAATTTTATTTATAATTTGGGAAAAAGTAATCTGATTATTCGCCTTACGGGAAAAAAAATAACTAATAAATACAGTATGATTTAGATCTGCTAATCCATATTTTTTTTTTTTTTAAGCTGTTGCACTTCCCACCACTACACTAGTGTTCGTCCGTCTCTCTGGCTTTATGTATATTATCTCTCTGGGCTGCAGGATTCTAGTCTCTCAATTGTTTCTTGTTCTTAAAAGTCTTGCTTTATTTATTATGTTTAAAATTTCATGAGAATGTAGCTCTACTTTTCCTTGAAGTTCGTGCCCTCTAAAGGAAGGTACCTCGATGTCGGTGAAGGGCTCTTGATCCCAGGAACTGTATCCTCCCCTCAAGGGAGGTTCCTTGATGATAGTGAGAAGCTCTTCATATAGCTCTTCATATAGGGAATTGGACTTGTGTTCCAGTTCCTTGAATTAAACCTGAATGCCTTCCTTCCTCCCTCCCCCAGATGCTGTATACTCCCTACGGGTATAGCGCTCCATCGCCTCACTCGAACTTTAATGCCCTACATCGACCAGGTGCTTTGACTCCAACTGGTTTAGCGCTTCCCCAGATTAAAATGCATACACATAGTGCACATTCATAGTGCACATTTAAGAAAAGTTTTTCCTTCTTCCTCCATGATCTCCCTCATCAATCGTCCTCAATTTCTGTGCTCTTCATTTTTCATATTCTGTGTAGTTCGTTCTTTCATCTTGACTATCATTCAAAATTTCATACCCTGCTTATTCTCATTCTAAAACCCTTAAGACATTTTTGTATTGTAGTAGATTCCCCAACCAATATTTCCGGTGTCTGTTTCCCGTTTCTCTCGTCCTCTTCAGTGATTTAATGCAACTGACGGCTCAACTGCAGACAGAATTAAGGAGCATAATAGAATTGTTCGCCTTGTTGATGCTAAACATTGTTCTATCCCCTCAAGGGAGGTTCCTTGATGCTGGTGAGGGGCTCTTGATCTAGGGAATTGTGCTCAGGTTCCCTGAATTGAGTCTGAATACCTTCCATCCTCCCCCCACATGTGCTATATAATCATACGGGTTTAGCGCTCCCCCATAATTATAATAATTCTGCTTTCATACTAGAGAGCATAGTCACTTTCAGCTATCCTTTGTCCAAACTATCTATCCCTCTTGTAGCCTTCACAAAAGCAGTCTTATTGACTATGCCCTCGTGTATGAATTTCCTCTGGTGCTTGTCTTTTCTTGTACGTTGTTGTCGAATGTTTTCATCATCATGGCTGAATCCTCGACTCTCACTCGACCTGACTTGTTTTTCCCCCTCTTCTCTCGTGTCAATAAATTAATAATGGTACAAAATGGACCGAAATGTCGACAAAAAATTATTCCCCAAACTGTGGGTAGGTTGTGAACTGGTCCGTTTACGGTTGTATGTCTTTTAGTCGTCCGAACAGAGCTATACTTGAACAAAACTTCTGGAATGATTGCTGAACTTGTTCTACTTTCATGGTATAGTTTTCATTTGTGGTTTAAACCGTTAATTTTGGCTTGTTCATCCCTTGCCTTCTCCCATTTCTTGGCAATCCTTGCCATCTCTTATCCTTACTCATTCCCCAACATACCCATCTCTCATCTCCTTATCCTTGCCCAACCCCAGTAGCACCTTAACCATCTCTAGTCCATTTTATCCCCTTTTACGTGTTCCTTATTACCTTAAGCCTTCCCTAAGCCCCATGAACTCCCTAATCTATTAGTTTGACCGGCATATTATTTTTCGTCAAGCTGTAAATCAGTGTTGGGGTCACACGGTGTTCGGAGTGGTGTGGATTCGAACTTGCGTCTTCTAATCCTCCAGATAAACATCGTTATCTGGGAAATTTGTTATTGTTAAGATGGACTTCGGGCCTGTAAAGAGTAAATGGAAAGGAGGAGGTATGAACCGTGGACGAGAAACTGTTGTGGGGGGAAAAAAAGTAGAACGAGAAATAAGTAAACTGAAAGAAAATGTGTTTAAATTTAAACTGGAAAATATATTTTTTATGAAGTTGACGAGAACTTCACAGGATAAGAAAAAATGAGAAGTAACGTAAGCAAAAACTAGGAAAGGGTAGAAAACGAAAGGAAGGGATGTGACTAAAGATAAGCAAATGTCTTGGAATAAACAGAAAACCAAAGAAGAAATCTGTTAATATAAACTTAGAATCAGCATGATCATAAGGTGTCTACAAAATATTGCCTGTAAACAATTACCTCCCCAAAGAAAGACTCGTAAACAAAGGATTAACACCGGGTAACAAAGCTTCACCCGAGTTACGTAGCAAACAGAGTAGTTCCCAGACCCGTAATTAAGGCCAAGGCTCACCCGCCTGCCTTCTTGCTTGCTCGCTTTCAAGAAAGAACGTGCTCAAGAAATGGCGTACTTGTCTAGCCGACACTGTAACTTATACTTTAATTTCAAGCTGTTGGGCCCAACTTTTAATGATCCTTAGACTTTTTAACCTTCTTTAGACCCACATGACTTGGTTCTTTCTTACCTCGGCTCATTTCAAAGCCCATCCCTATGTAAGGTATACTATCACCACCCCAGAATACGACCTACAACAGTCTAACACCCTGATACCTACTTACTGCTAGGTGAGCAGGAGCAGGAAAAATGCCTAGTTTCCACCTATGCCGGGGATCGAATCGCAGACACTCGGTATGTAAGGCGAGTGCGTTGCCAGGCGAGCCAGGGGGGACACCTTAAAAAGCTAAGTCTTTATCCTCGTCTACATCACTCTCCAGTCACTTGTATTTTACAACACTTAAGATATTTTATTAAGGAAACGTATCACCCACTAGAGGCTGTGGCAGTGTAATACAAAGATTAGTAAAACAATCTACTGGATTAACAATGCCCTTAGTGGGTGAAAGTTCCTTTAATAAAAATATCCTAAGTGTTGCATATATGCTTTTACTCCATAATCCGTCGCTAATGATATAACTAGTATTTGAACGAATTCTAACGCTGTAAGCGTTTCATCTGGGTGTTCAGTTTTCATCTTCTCTTTCTACTCATCCTAAACTTTCTTCTGCCCTTTTGATTCAAAGAAGTATTAGGCATATCATAAAATCTACTCAACTTCTCAGTTTCCGCTGTCGTGACTTCTAGTTCGTGAGTCTTGGCAGCTTTTGATTGTCATTCCAGGTACCAACAAAATGGTTACACAATACACAAATAACCCGCACATAAAAGAGAGAAGCTTACGACGACGTTTCGGTCCGACTTGGACCATTGACAAAGTCACACTAACCAGAAGTGGAGCAGGACGGCTATATATAGGCAGGAAGAGGTGGTGGTGGTAGTAGTAGTAGTACAAGAATGGTATATAATGGTATATAATACTACTACCACCACCTCTTCCTGCCTATATATAGCCGTCCTGCTCCACTTCTGGTTAGTGTGACTTTGTCAATGGTCCAAGTCGGACCGAAACGTCGTCGTAAGCTTCTCTCTTTTATGTGCGGGTTATTTGTGTATCGTTCTAGTCACGGTATTGTGCCTTTTTTTGTTATTCACTTTTTGGTTGTTTGGTTCGCTCTACGCCGGAGCCGTCTATTCAGGAACTTATTTTATGTACTTAAATCTAAAATAATATTTTTTACAGATATCTGAGTGCTATTCTGGCTTACGCTGCCAATATTATTAAATCCGTCTGCGCTTCTGAAGATAAGATAAATTATCACACCCCGCCTTTTTTTCGTTACCTGATTGTGTTCGTCTCCTATTTCATGTCTTATTTGTCCTCCCATTTTAATTACTTTGCAATTGCTTGAGTTGACTTCCAGCAGCCACTTCTCCGACCATTATTGAAATTGGTTTTCCACCTATTTTTTATTCTATTAGTTTCTTATCGTCTAGGGACATTTATACATACGAGATTGCTACTCGATTTAGGCCATATACATATGGAACATTGAAAAGTTCATCTCTCAGGTCGGATCCTTATCTTGGTACTTCATATCCCGCTGTCATATAGGATAGCAACACATTGCTTATATATCCAGTTTTGTTAAATGAAATATATTTCCAGCTATTGTTATTCCAATATCCAATACAGTATCCTCCCTTTTACTCTGACCTGTTTTTTTTTCAGTTAGTGTATGTTTTATGTGGTAATGTGTCTTTAGGGCTTTTTTGCCATCGAGGTAAACATTGGCTCTCCACTTTCCTTCATCTTGTCTAATCACCATGAATTTCTCGTAATATTTCTTGAATCTGTATTGCTCCTCGAATATTTATCCATCACCTTGTTTAAATGCTTGTCAAGAACAGTGGTATGTTGTTTTTAATACTGAAACAGAGTTATTTTATGTATATATTTTTTTTAAGGTTGGACGGGAGTGACAGTTCTGCAAGTACAGCAATGCCTTATCCGGTCCCATTGCCTCGAGTTCTCCTTTGCTAGTAGTTTTTTCTACTTCCTGTTCTGATAGTTCACTGTTCTGCCGTCTAGATACCGAAAACCTATGTAAAATTCGTTTTAGAATGCCATACTTTTAATCTTGTTACTTTTTCATTGACCAAAGGGTCAAAGTTTACTTTAGCAGCCATGTCATTCTAAAACTGGGTCTCTGCTTCTTTGTACTTAAAAAATTATTAATTTCTTTCCTTTCCAGTTTCTCCGAGTTTCTGATATGGGTTACTGTCAGAATATTTTCCATTATCTTCTCTTTCATTACTTGTTACTTCCCTACATCGCCAGCTGAACGATGCGTTCTCTTTCTCTTGCTTGTTTATCTGTGAGAATAATTCGACTTGTCGCTTTCCAGTACCTGGAGTTGAGCTACATTATTTTATTTTTTTTTAACCCATTGTGTTCTGTATCCCATTGTGCTTTGCATTTCCTTGTAACTATTTTCAGTGAATTGGTCTGTTTCATTATTCGTTCGTTTCTTCAATATTTCAACATTCTGTCTGAGACTAGTACAGTGTGTGATTGTGGTAGGTTATGACTTACTAGGCTAAAAGTTCCTTGTGTTTAGCCCATGTTTATGTAGATACAAATTCTTAACCTATTTAATTTGAACTAAAGATGATTTTAATTAGGAGCTTAACCCGAGACCAGGTTGTTGCTTTTTAATCTGTTATTCATTATCTGTATCATTCTTGTCTGGGCTACCTGATGTTTGGATGGGGTTTTTCAAATGACTGCAACTACTAGTCTGGAGTTTCCCGTTGTTTTCCCTAACGAAGAATCATGGCATTCTTTGCTGCTTAGATGCTCGACTCCTCGTAGCTCCAATGATGTCTTAAAGAAACCACTTCCCTTCTACTTTTCTCCATTTTTTCTTTGTTATATTTTCTTAAACATATGTTATCATTACTGAAAATTTCGTGACTGAAATCTCTAAAATGTTTGGTCGTTTTTATTTTCCTTTTAACTTTTTTGCGTTTGTTTAACCGATATCTTTATATTCGTTGTGCTTCTATGCTTATACCTTAAGCTTCACTGTTGTCTTTCATGGTTCATTCCTTCCTCCTGGGTGTGGATTGTAGTGTTGAGTTTGATGTGTGTACTTCATGATGTTTGTGGGTGGTGTATAATTTGGTGGTGTGTTCAGGTATGTTCAGTTATCTCTTAGAGACCATAATTTAAGCTAGTGTCCCTAAAGCAACTCTGTCTCCTGAGTAAGTGAAAACTTTGACGAAAGTAACGAATTCTCGTTCACTCAGTGTTAACACTATTTATGTAAATATAAAATTTAAGAATTTGGCGTTGATAACATTAAAGTCCGCCTTGCAAGAATACTAATTATTTTCACGGAAAAAAATTACATGTAATAAATATTTGAAACCCAGGAATAGAAGGTAATGTAAATGTTCAACAAAATAAACGTAAGTTTATCTTTGACGTGTAAGCAGCCCCATACCCGTTGTGGAAAATACTGTATATATTTTCCAGAAATACAGTAGTTATATGTAAATAGATGGCCATACTGTATTTAATAAAAAAATTTAAAAAAATGGGAAACTGCACCTGTGCAGAAGAGACTCGCCATGTTTGAACTGGACAACACAAACGTTAGTGAATAATGGGAAGAATTTTCGTGCTCTTGAGGTAAAATTGGGCTGACACCTCTCAAATAAGAGCCGAAATTGTTGGATGTGCATTCCTGCATAACTTGAGATATCAGGCGACTGGACAAGACAGCTCCAGGAACCTCAGATAAGTCTGTTTGTTTGTAACTCTGGCCAGTGTTATTTTCATGGATAGACAGTGAGGTTTTCTGAGTATGATACACATTAATCTCCAGTCAAATTGGTGAGTGATATTAAGATATATTCTCCTGTTATGTAAATGTGTATATATATATATATAATCATTTATTAATTTTAATACACAGTCCACAAATTTATATATTTACCAGAATTTCTGGTGATACATATTTCATTTGTAATTAATAGGTCTAGAGCAACTTGTGGATATGACAGTTGTAGGTATCGAAGGGGGACATTTTTGCGACCTAAGTGTCCCAAATTCCTACTTGTCTATGTAACTTTGATTAATAATTATCTTTGTTATCATTTACTGTTATGTACATAATGAGTTACATTCAGATAAATGCAATTTTCCACATTTAATCCTCTTCAAGGGGGGCTCCTTGTTGTGGTGAAGAGGCCCTTGGTCTGAGGAATTAGACCTGTCGGTCTCCTTCCTCAGACCGAACCTAATTACCCCCCAATCCCCCTTTCCCTATCCCATCCTCCCCTTTTTCCTTTCCTCCTCCTCCTCCCCACCCCTCCCTTTTGCCCTTCCTTTTGGCCTTTGGGATTTTTTCCCACAGGCACGCTAGTTCCTAGGTAGGGGAAAGGGTACCGGGGTTCATCCCATTCCATTGAGGTTCTTGACGGTGGCGTAGTTTGCCATGGAATCTGGATTGCCTGGGAATGTCCCGATCCCTCTCCGGTATCCCAGAGGGTGGCTTTGGGTGTCTCTCGGGCGACGGGTGTATCTCTGGAAGCCACCTTTCGGATTCCAGGGGTGGTGGCCGAAGGAGGTATGCTTTGTGGCGGATATCCGGCTGCCCTCTTTTGTCCACCGAGGTAGCTCGGCAGATGCGAGGTTGCTATCCCAGATTGCTGGTTTACTGGCATGATGGGTAGGGTATGGCATGGGTTCCATGCTGCATCTGCGCTTGCGGTGCTGAGGTCCTCTTGGGTGTGGAGGGAGATTTCTTGCCCTTTCATTCCTCCTAGGAACTATTCCTCCCCGGTCCCCCCTTTTTTTTTATTCTTTTTTTATTTTTTTATTTTATTTTTTTCTTAAAAACAAAAAGAAAGAAGTAACCTGGCCATGGCAGCCCTAGTCCATGAACCTGCTACCCCCGGGCCCCTTCTTGATACCGCACCCCGTTCTGACCCCGCCTCGTCTTGGGACCACTCTTCAGACACTCCTCATGCCTCTGTACCTCTTGCTGGTGCTGTTTCCTCACCTGCTTCAGGTACTGAGATCTCGACTGACTCCTTCGATTTATCTGACCTCCGCTCTCCTTTGACTATGCTTCCGGCCTCTCCCTCTGTGGTGCGGCAATTTTCGAATTGCCGGCCCATTCCACGTCAGACCAACTCTGGTCCCACGACTAAACGCCAACGACAATTACCTGCTGATGATACTTCTCCACCTTCTCATTCTTCTCAGAAAAGATCGACACGTCCTGCACTCCCTTTCCACGCTCGGCTTCAGAATGCACAATGGACTAAATTCTTCACTTTACGACCGACTTCCTCTACTGCCTATCTTTCCGACCACAGTATTGGCAAGGCACTCCTACACCATGTTGGTAAAGATATTTCTTTTCATGCTCTTAAGAGCAGTACATGCATCATCACTGTACAGAATGCTACCAAAGCTCATGATCTTTCTCTTCTTTCCCATATCGATACTGTTCCTGTCACTATTGAAAAACATCATTCCCTCAATTCTTGTAGTGGTACCGTCATTCTGCTCCATACCATAGTTCAACAAAATTTCCAGACATGTGGCAATGACATTCTTGAACAGCTTGGACTCCAAGATCTCCCAATCCTCAAGGTAGACACTTATGTTCTTCATGCCCGCGGGAGGAGACGATACCCTAGCAATGTGGCTTGTTTAACTTTTGACAGCCGTGAACTCCCATCCTCAGTTTATGTAGCAGGGCATCGGTTAAAAGTTCGAAAGGTGATCCCTACACCGAAACAGTGTAGAAATTGCTGGCGATTTGGCCATCCAGCGAAATATTGCAGATCTATAGCCGAATGCCCAGTCTGTGGTGCCGATGACCATTCTAATAGGTCTTGCAATCGACCTCCCTCTTGCCTTAATGGTCATGAGGCTCGCCCTACGTACTCTCACCATTGCCAAGTCTACTTAAATGAGCGGGAAATCTGTTACCTCAAAGAGGCAGAAGGTCTCCCTTATGCCATGGCAGTTTCTCATCTCTGCCTCCAAGGGAGACTACCTTGTGTTTCTTATTCCCGTGTTTCAAAACGTCCCCCCACTTCTGGGGTCCCATCTTCTGCAGCCTCCTTTGTGGTTACCTCTCCCATAGTCACTCCTGTATCTAATTCTTTTGCTGTCCTAGGCTCAGACGTCCCTACTTCAATGCCTCAGTCTGTTCTCGCTTCTTCGTGTTCTCCCTCACAAGCCTCAGTATCGACGAGATCTCGTACGACGTCTCCCAATCGTCCCTCTACTTCTCAGAAGTCAAAAAAAGGTTCTTTAACCCATCCTTCCCTTCTTCCACCTCCTCATTTTACCTTCCCTGTCTCTGTACCTGGTTCTTCCCCTCTCACTGGCTCTGTTACAAGTGTAGAGGTTCACCCTCCTCCTCGTACTGTACCTTCCTCCCCTGTTCCCTCCCAAGCTTCTTCCTCTTCTGCCACCTCCCAGGTTTCTGCCTCTTCTGTCCCCTTCCACGCTTCTCCAGTTCCCTCCACCTTTTCGCCCCCCCCTTCCCCTACCTTGGTACAGTACATTACAGTTCCAATCTTTACTCATCCTCCCCCTACCATCTCCAATATTGTCTCCCATAAGACGTCTCTGAATTCCGAAACACTTGAAGCAATCTCTGAATATATTGCAGAGACCAAACCATCAATGGACACTGATCCACCCTCTGTTCCTTCTTTCTCCTCTCCTCCATCTGCGCAACTCCTTTCTTCACAGCACACCATTCCTTCGCTGCTTGAACGTTTTCCGCTGCCTCCGCATGTGGACTTTTCTAACCCCTCTAGTCCATAGGAACCCTTACCTGCAGATTTCAGGTATTTTTATCATACCATACCCCGGCCGGGATTGAACCCGCGGTCAGAGAGTCTCAAAACTCCAGCCCGTCGCGTTAGCCACTAGACCAGCTAGCCACAATAAGATTCGTCCAACTAGGTATATTTCTACACCATAGGAAGGTCACAGTGGTGCCTGTGCTAACCTTCCTATGGTGTAGAAATATACCTAGTTGGACGAATCTTATTGTGGCTAGCTGGTCTAGTGGCTAACGCGACGGGCTGGAGTTTTGAGACTCTCTGACCGCGGGTTCAATCCCGGCCGGGGTATGGTTTGTTTGCAATCGTGTCATTACGATTTCGTGAGTCATCTTTATCATTGCCAATCATGGCCTATTTACAGTGGAATATAGGCGGCCTCAGGGGTAAGCAGGGTGAGCTTCAGATGTTACTCTCCCAGTTTTCCCCTGTTGGTGTTTGCTTACAGGAACCAAAATTACACCCTGCTGTTATCTATCCCATCTCAGGCTATAATTTATTGTATTCTTCCGATCTTTTTCCTGATGGGATCTTTAATGAAAGTGCCCTTCTTCTACGCACTGATATTCCGTACCATCAGCTATTTGTTCATACTTCTCTGCATTACACAGCAGCCTGTATCCACTTCCATAGGTGGTATATGCTCTGTTCTTTATATCTCTCTCCTTCTCGGGCATTATCTATTCCGGATATTGCCTTTCTTGCTTCGTCATTACCGCCACCGCTTCTGTTACTTGGCGATTTTAATGCCCATCATTTCCTCTGGGGGGGGGAACCTCACTGTGATTCCCGTGGCATTCAGTTAGAGGCTTTTCTTGCCACCCACCCCCTCCATGTTTTAAATACAGGTACTCACACCCATTTTGATCCTCGGACTCTCACTCTCTCTTGCATCGATCTCTCAGTCTGCTCTTTCTCCGCTGCATTAGACTTCGCCTGGTCTGTTCTCCCGGATTTACATGACAGCGATCATTTCCCAATCATTCTTACTTCCCCTTCATATTCATCACCTCTTCGTATCCCACGCTGGCAATTTGATCAGGCAAATTGGAACCTTTACTAACAGCTAACTGTTTTTAGAAAGGTTCCTTCTTCGTCCTCCATTGATGAGCTTTTACACATCTTCTCATCCTCTGTTTTAACCCCAGCTTCTCATTCTACACCCCAAACTTTGGGCAGGCATTCTCAGAAATGCGTGCCTCGGTGGTCTCCTGCTTGTGCTCGTGCAGTACGTTTGAAATGCGCTGCATGGGGCAGGTACCGGTACAATAGAACCACAGAGAGACTTCTTGATTTTAAGCAGAAGCGTGTGATCGCTCGCCGTGTCATCCGTGACACTAAACGCACTTGCTGGCGAGATTGTCTCCACCATCACCTCTGCTTCCTCTATGAGTGCAGTCTGGAAAAAAGTACGAAAACTGAGTGGTAAATATTCTCCTGACCCGGCTCCTGTTCTGCGGGTTGCCGGTGTTGATATAACAAACCCACTAGATGTTGCCAATGAAATTGGCAATCATGTGGTCCGTATTTCTCAGGGGCTCCATCTATGCCCCTCGTTTCTTTACTCAAAGTCTGCCAGAGAGTTAGCACCCTTGGACTTTTCTCCTCTCAGAGAAGAACAGTATAATGTGCCTTTTACACTTCAAGAACTGGAGGCAACACTCTCAGCTTGCCGATCATCGGCAGCTGGGCCCGACGACATTCATATTCGTATGCTACAACATTTACATCAGTCAGCCCTTGCAGTCCTATTACGCCTTTTCAATCTTATTTGGTCACAAAAAGTTCTTCCACAGCTGTGGAAATCTGCCATTGTTCTCCCTTTTTGCAAACCAGGCACTACGGAACATGATGCCTCCCACTATCGTCCCATTGCTCTTACCAGTGCAGTTTGCAAAGTGATGGAATGCCTGGTAAATAGACGTTTAGTGTGGTATTTAGACACACACAACAGTCTCTCTACTCATCAATATGGCTTTCGTAAGGGACGTTCTACCATAGACCCCTTACTACGCTTGGATACGTATGTTCGTAATGCCTTTGCGAATAACCACTCAGTTATTGCCATATTTTTTGACCTTGAGAAGGCATATGACACAACTTGGAGGTACAATATTTCGGCCCAAGCACACTCCTTAGGCCTCCGAGGCAATCTACCATCATTCCTTAAGAGCTTTTTAACTGACAGGCATTTCCGTGTTCAGGTTAATAATGTGCTCTCCCCGGACTTTATCCAAGCTAAAGGTGTCCCCCAGGGATGTGTTCTGAGCACAACACTTTTTCTCCTTGCTATAAATGATTTGGCCTCTAGTCTTCCATCAAATATTTGGTCATCACTCTATGTTGATGACTTCGCTGTTGCCTGTGCAGGCGCTGACTGTCACCTCATTACAGTTTCTCTCCAGCATGCGGTCGACCGTGTTTCCAATTGGGCCACCTCATATGGGTTTAAATTTTCCAGCACCAAAACTCGCCAAATTACTTTCACTAGACGTTCTGTCATCTCCGATCATCCTTTGTACCTCTATGGCTCCTGTATCCCTGAACGTGATAGTCAGGTTTCTGGGCCTCCTCTTTGACCGTAGGTTATCCTGGAAACCTCGCATTACCTCTCTGAAGGCAACTTGTCACAGCCGGCTGAACCTTCTTAAAACCCTTGCTCATCTTTCATGGGGAGCTGATCATCGAACTCTCCTTTGCCTACATTCCACCCTCATTTTATCGAAATTTGATTATGGTGACCAGATCTGTTCAGCGGCATCTCCTGCTACTCTCTAGCCTTAACCCCATTCATCACCAAGGATTACATTTATGCCTTGGTGCTTTTCGCTCTTTCCCTGTTGAGAGCCTCTATGCAGAAGCGAACGTTCCATCCTTATCCAATCACCGTGATGCCCATTGACTTCACTACTATGTACGCTCTCATGATCTCCGCAATCCTTCCATCTATAGAATGGTCACTGATATTAGTAGACATTCTTTATTTGTTCACTGCCCATGTTTACTCCGTCCCTTCTCTCTTTGCCTACATTCGCCCTTATCTTCTCTTCAATTACCACCTTTCTATGTTCATGTAGCATCTCACTTTTCCCTACCCCCCTGGGAAGTTCCAGCTGTTCGAGTCTGTTCTTTCTCTCTCCCTTGCTCGAAAGCCCAACTGCCTACGGTCGCTTCCAGCTCTCTTTTCTTGACCACTTCCACTCTCATTCTCATGCCATTGCAGTGTACACAGATGGCTCTAAGTCTTCTGACGGCGTAGGATTTGCAGTGTTTCCGGACAGTGTCGTACGAGGGCATTTACTATCTTCGGCTAGTATTTTTACTGCTGAATTGTATGCCATTCTTGCAGCACTTATCCGTATTACATCTATGCCTGTGTCATCATTTGTTGTCTCAGACTCCCTTAGTGCTTTACAGGCTATACAGAAATTTGATACACCTCACCCCTTAGTCCTCCGTATCCAACTTTGGCTACGCCGCATCTGGTCCCTGGTCGTGTTGACGTACAGGGCAATGAACAGGCAGACACTGCTGCGCGGTCAGCAATAAAAGACCTACCAGTTTCATATAGAGGTATTCCATTTACGGACTATTTTGCTGCAATAGCTACCCACCTTCACACCCGTTGGCAACAACGTTGGTCTACTATGCTCGGCAACAAACTTCAATCTATTAAACCGAGTATAGGTTACTGGCCATTTTCTTGTCACCAGTGTCGAGGTTGGGAGACTACTCTCTCCCGTCTTCGCATTGGCCATACTCGTCTTACTCGTGGATATCTCATGGAGAGGCGCCCTACTCCTCTCTGTGAGAATTGTCAGGCTCCATTATCAGTCAGCCACATTCTGTTGGACTGCCCACTTTATCAAATGGGCATGCAGAATTTACCTCTGTCGTCGTCTTCGCTCCGCTGCTCTCTCTTTACCTTCCCTTCTCGCTGATGGACCCACCTTTCATCCAGACTTTCTCATTGACTTTTTGACAACAACTGACTTACTTCACAAACTCTGATACCTTCAGCCCTTTCTACCTCAATCTCTTGCTACCCTCTACCCCCGCACTATCCCCTGCCCTGCTGTTTTCTGTAACCTACTGATCATCCCTCCCCCCTTCTGCTGCCCAATACCCTCGCTTCCTTCCCTACCCTGCGGCGCTGTATAGCCCTTGTGGCTTAGCGCTTCTTTTTTATTATAATAATAATTTACGTATCTATAGGTTATATTTCAAATGTTTGTTTTACCAAACTGTCTTCAGTAACGCTATCAAAAATAAGATCTTTTCTTAGTGATGGGAAATGATGCATTTGTATTAATGACCATTCGAAAACTTTTTCCTAATTTTGTAATAAACAGAAATACATTTTGTCTCAGTATGACTCTTTGGAATAATTTTAGGAAAGAACATTGCAACATTGGTATCGATATGAAACTGCATTAGGCGAGGTTCGTTGCACTTCTTCACCAGGGGAAGACTGGTGATCAACATGCAAATGACTGCACCACACAATTTTCACACGTCGAGTTGGTTTGTGGTGGTAGTCTCTCTCCCGGCCTGCACCCACCTACCCACCTCCCGTCTGTCCTGGTCTCCCCCACCTCCCGTCTGTGTCCCGGTCTGTGCCCACCTCCCGTCTGTGTCCCGGTCTGTGCCCACCTCCCGTCTGTGTCCCGGTCTGTACCCACCTCCCGTCTGTGTCCCGGCCTGTACCCACCTCCCGTCTGTGTCCCGGCCTGTACCCACCTCCCGTCTGTGTCCCGGCCTGTACCCACCTCCCGTCTGTGTCCCGGCCTGTACCCACCTCCCGTCTGTGTCCCGGCCTGTACCCACCTCCCGTCTGTGTCCCGGCCTGTACCCACCTCCCGTCTGTGTCCCGGCCTGTACCCACCTCCCGTCTGTGTCCCGGCCTGTACCCACCTCCCGTCTGTGTCCCGGCCTGTACCCACCTCCCGTCTGTGTCCCGGCCTGTACCCACCTCCCGTCTGTGTCCCGGCCTGTACCCACCTCCCGTCTGTGTCCCGTCCTGTACCCACCTCCCCCCTCAAGGAAGGTTCCTTGATGTTGGTGAGGGGCTCTTGATTTAGGGAATTGGATCTGTGTTCCAGTTCCCCGAATTAAGCCTGAATGCCTTCCACATCCCCCCCCCAGGCGCTGTATAATCCTCCGGGTTTAGCGCTTCCCCCTTGATTATAATAATAATGTACCCACCTCCCGTCTGTGTCCTGGCCTGCATCATTTACTTCCTGTCTGATATAAATGGCCGTTTCCTGACAGTAGTAAACACAGCTTTTTTGTTCTTGAAGATCTTCGTTACTAACATAACGCCTCGTCCTATAAGCCACAAATTTTCAACGCCGGTGTGTTGTAACCAGGGAAAGGTTTATACAACTGTTACCATTGTAAGGGTTACCCTCTACCCTCTACGTTATTTTACAGAGATGCTTCTCGATTTTAATTTCAGTGCGAGAGCTTGAGAATGCTTTTTCTGATCGGTTTCAGATTTTCAAAAATTGTGTATACTACTTATAAGAAAGGTTGGGATTTATTATTAATTATTATTTATTATTATTATTATTATTATTTTAGCATGTTGGTGTCAATTTCCCACTTTTAATGGTTCAGTATTTTCTATCGTGAATTGACTTGTCTTCTGAACAGCATCAGTCTTTAATGTCTGTTGCTGCATTTTATGGAAAGAATGAGGCTTTTATTTAGGCTGTGTAGGTGCAAATTTGACAGTTCACTAACACGGTTAATAAACCCGGAATTGCTGGATTTTGAGATACCTAAATAATGACTTCTGGTCGGCCTCAAATCTTTCGTGCTTGTGAGTTTTTCTCAAAGGAAACTTTGCACTAGTTTTGAGTTATGTAAGTTTTAATGGGCCAGTTTTATTATACGAAGTGGTTTTCGTGCAATAACTGAAGAATGACTCTTCTGGTCTGCTTCTAACCTTAAAACCATGTGAGTTATATTTACGGAATGGTTTGCATTGATTTGGGCTGCATAGCTGCCAATTTGCCAGTTTTATTAATAAAACTGAGAAAATTAGTATTGACTTTCACGAGATAATTTGTGGATGCCTTATCTGATCGGCTTCAAACGTTCAACGCCGATAACTTAAGAATGTAACTTGTGTTTGTGTGGCTCCGGTTGCTAGCGCTTACATACTGAATTCCGTGGTTCGATCCCCGGTATAGGTGGGAACATTAGGACATGTTACCTTAAGACATCTGCTGTCCATGTTCACCTGTCTGTAAAATAGGTACCCAAGTGTTAGTAGAGTGGTGTGGGTAGCATCCTGGAGACAAAATTGACCTAATTTGCCCGAAATGTCTTGCATAACATGGGGGGTTTCTATTGATGTCAGCTAGGTCTGTATATTGTACTTGTTGAAATTAATAATATTTTATTATTATAGTTGTTTTTGGGGATATATTGGTCATTGTGCATAACTAGAGAATTTGTGATTAGTTTTAATAAATTTCCAAGGCTGGTGTTTATGGATGACTCAAATTAGTGTTCACGAGTAAATGCCGATTTGCCATTTTTATTGAAGAAATTGGGGTATTAGTTCCCATGCGTTATCCTGCACATGTCTCCTCTGTCTGGCTTCAAAACTTCAATGTTTGCATTTAACTGCATTAGACACTTATGTCGTACTCTGGACTATTCTGTTTTTTTCATTGAGGTAGAGTGGGCTAGGCTTACAAGATAAGGGATACCTTTACACAAATAACCCGCACATAAAAGAGAGAAGCTTACGACGACGTTTCGGTCCGACTTGGACCATTGACAAAGTCACACTAACAGAGGTGGAGCAGGACGGCTATATATAGGCAGGAAGAGGTAGAGGTAGTAGTAGTACAAGAATTGTATATAATACCGACAAGAAAAGTGTTCTTATCTCCCTCTTTCTCCGTGCCCTCCGCATCTGTGATCCTCAGTTCCTTCCAGCAGAAATTTCCACTCTTCATAATTCGTTCTCCCGTCTTGGCTACCCTTCCCATTTCATAGACTCTGCCCTCTCACGTGCTAAACGCAATTTCTTCTCTCCCAAACTCTCTACTCATGGGAACTCTTCTATCCTCTGCCTTCCCTACATTTCCGGTCTTTCTAATCTCAACAATTCTCTCCGTCCCTTAGACATCAAGCTTACCTTCCGCCAGACTAACACTCTTCGCACTAATCTCGTTCATACCTCTCCTCCCTCTACAGATGTTCCTGGTGTCTACTCTATTTCTTGCTCCTCCTGTCCTCTTCAATACTTCGGAGAAACTAGTCGATCTCTTTCTGACAGACTTAGGGAGCACAAAAATAGTGTTAGGCTTGCCGACACTAACAATGCTCTTCTGACTGGTCTTCTGCTAAAACTGTCTTCCCTACTTCCAACTCGAACAGTCGCCGTCTAGTTGAATCCTCTCTAATACACAACTTTCCTTGTATGAACCTTAGCCCTGGCTTCGTCTCTGTAGATGCCTTCCTC
>NC_091312.1:19806040-19848540 GCF_038502225.1 Cherax quadricarinatus
TTGGCCTGATGTCATTGGGTCATAGAGTAATGGCTTTATATATTAAACAAAGATATATACGAACTGGGGGGAACAGAGGTGTCAGGGTAGGTAGGGTAATGGAGGATGCACGAAGATGGTGGTGTGGAAGGGATTTGAGGTATTGTGAGGACATGTTGAGGGTTTTATTACATGTTAAACAGGTGTCCACGTTAAAGGTCAAACGAATGGTGGGTGCTGTGGTGGGCAAGGGTGTTTTACAGGGGCTTGCTGTATATCCAACATATGACTGGATAGGCATATGGAGGAAGTTTGGCTTGCTTAGAATACCAGCAAGGGTACGAGAGTTAGTACAGTGGACCCCCGCATAGCGAACTTAATCCGTGCAAGAGGGCTGGTCGTTATGCGAAATGTTCGCTATGCGAATTAATTTTCCCCATAAGAAATAATGGAAATAAAATTAATCCGTGCAAGACACCCAAAAGTATGAAAAAAAAATTTTTTACCACAAAAAAATGTTAATTTTAGTACACACAAACTGAAAAAGGCATGCACAATTACATGACACTTACTTTTATTGAAGATCTGGTGATGATTGATGGGATGGGAGGAGGGGAGAGAGAGTGTTAGTGTTTAGAAGGGGAATCCCCTTCCATTAGGACTTGAGGTAGCAAGTCCTTTTCTGGGGTTACTTCCCTTCTTCTTTTAATGCCACTAGGACCAGCTTCAGAGTCACTGGACTTCTTTCGCACAACATATCTGTCCATAGTGGCCTGTACCTCTCGTTCCTTTATGACTTTCCTAAAGTGTTTCACAACAGTGTCATTGTAATAGTCACCAGCACGGCTTGCAATAGCTGTGTGAGGGTGATTTTCATCAAAAAAGGTTTGCACTTCAAGCCATTTTGCACACATTTCCTTAATCTTTGAAGTAGGCAATTCCTTCAATTTCTCTCTCCCCTCCTCTGAACCAGTTTCCCCAGGTCTGGCCTCTTGCTCTTGAAGTTGATCTATCAGCTCATCAGTGGTTAGTTCTTCATTGTCCTCCTCCACCAACTCTTCCACATCCTCCCCACTAACCTCCAACCCCAAGGACTTCCCCAATTCCACAATTGATTCCTCAACTGGTATACTACTCCTCTCAGGGTTAGCCTCAATCCCTTCAAAATCCCTTTTGTCTACACATTCTGGCCACAGTTTCTTCCAAGCAGAGTTCAAGGTTCTCTTAGTCACTCCCTCCCAAGCCTTACCTATAAGGTTTACACAACTGAGGATATTAAAGTGATCCTTCCAAAACTCTTTTAGAGTCAATCCAGTGTCTGTGGTCACTTCAAAGCACTTTTGAAACAGAGCTTTTGTGTACAGTTTCTTGAAGTTGGAAATGACCTGCTGGTCCATGGGCTGCAGGAGAGGAGTGGTATTAGGAGGCAAAAACTTCACCTTAATGAAGCTCATGTCCCCATAAAGTCGCTCTGCCACGTCTGTAGGATGACCAGGGGCATTGTCTAACACCAGGAGGCACTTAAGGTCTAATTTCTTTTCAGTTAGGTAATCTTTCACATTGGGGGCAAATGCATGGTGTAACCAGTTATAGAAAAATTCCCTAGTGACCCATGCCTTACTGTTTGCCCTCCACAGCACACACAAATTATCCTTGAGGACATTCTTTTGCCTGAACGCTCTGGGAGTTTCAGAGTGATACACTAATAAAGGCTTAACTTTGCAATCACCAGTAGCATTGGCACACATGAGAAGAGTAAGCCTGTCTTTCATAGGCTTATGTCCTGGGAGTGCCTTTTCCTCCTGAGTAATGTAGGTCCTGCTTGGCATTTTCTTCCAGAACAGGCCTGTTTCATCACAATTAAACACTTGTTCAGGTTCCAGTCCTTCAGTTTCTATGTACTCCTTGAATTCATGCACATATTTTTCAGCCGCTTTGTGGTCCGAACTGGCAGCCTCACCATGCCGTATCACACTATGGATGCCACTACGCTTCTTAAATCTCTCAAACCAACCTTTGCTGGCCTTAAATTCACTCACATCATCACTAGTTGCAGGCATTTTTTTAATTAAATCGTCATGCAACTTCCTAGCCTTTTCACATATGATCGCTTGAGAGACGCTATCTCCTGCTAGCTGTTTTTCATTTATCCACACCAATAAGAGTCTCTCAACATCTTCCATCACTTGCGATCTTTGTTTCGAAAACACAGTTAAACCTTTGGCAACAACAGCTTCCTTGATTGCCGTTTTCTTGCCCACAATAGAAGCGATGGTTGATTTTGGTTTCTTGTACAACCTGGCCAGGTCGGTGATACGTACTCCACTTTCATACTTATCAATGATTTCTTTCTTAATTTCAATGGGTATTCTTACCCTTTGAGGTGTAGGGTTGGCACTAGAAGCTTTCTTGGGGCCCATGGTCACTTATTTTCCACAAACAGCACCGAAAACACTGTAATAATACGAAATATTCCGAGTGTATGCTTGAATGTTACCGCGGAGGCTAGCTGGTAAACAATGGGACGGGCGGCACATGTGAGGCTAGCTGAGGGCCCACATTGGACGCGTCTCGAACGAAGTTCGCTGAGCGGGTTTTTGTCTACTATGCGGGGCAAAATTTTAGCGGACAAAGCGTTCGCTATGCGGAATGTTCGCTATGCAAGGCGTTCGCTATGCGGGGGTCCACTGTATATCGGTTTCTGATGGGAATATTGGCCTCTAGGGATGTGTTGTATAAAATGGGTCTTGTGAGAGAGGACTCATGCTTGCATTGTGGGGACATCGAAACGGCTTTTCATGCGGTATATTTTTGTCCCTCTTTGGAGGGGGTGAGGTTATGGATGGTGAGAGTTATCGGACTTTTGGGGGGGGGGCAATGGCCATTCCTAAGGGCCTTAATGTTGGATGTAACCGGGGCGCCGGGTGATGTCGGTAGAGCCTTAATGTATGTTATGACGGATTATTTACATGTATCTTGGGGGATGAGGGAGGTTAGGGGAGAGTTGAGGATAAAAGCGTTAGCAGCGAGATTTTATAGAACTATGTGTAGGAATAGGCAAGTCTATGGGGGGAGGTGGGTAGTTAGCTTCTCGGAGGGTTACCGGAATCTCACTGTGGGGGGCCTCCTCCTCATGAACCCAGAGGGCGGGCAAAGGGTTGGTCTCCTACCGGGGGATGCATGAGGGTGAGTTGGTTTAGGCTTCTTTGTAGTGTGGATGGTGGGAGGGTTATAAATAGAGTGGAAGGGAGATGAATGAGGATTTGGAATCTATGGTTATGTTCACTGCATACAGGATAACCTTAATTAAAACCATGATGACTAAACCTTGGGAAAAAAAAAAAAAAAAAAAAAAAAAAAAAAAAAAAAAAAAAAAAAAAAAAAAAAAAAAAAAAAAAAAAAAAAAAACAGCAATGATGTACTAGTGTTTCAAATAGGGAGATAAGGTTTTCATGTCCTGTAACTAGACAGTTTTGATACCTTATGTTAGGATTTTGTTAGTTGTATGGGTTGATACTTGCGTATATGATGTTATGTCTTACTTGAGGGTGTTTCCTGCCCAGTGTTTATTGGGGAGTTTCATTGTGATATGTACCAATGTAATGTTTATTGTCGGCTTTGGTTTGCCTAATGTTTAAATTAATGTTCTTATAATTTTAATTTTTGTATGTTAAATAATATTTATTGTGCACTTTGTGCAAGGGGTCTAATTGTACAGAGTTGTGGGGGATTTATGTGGACACAGACATAAAATTTTTAGTTTTTGGTTTTTGCTAATTTTTTTGTTCGGTGCTGGAGCTCTCGCGCTCTTTATTATGTTAAGAGTTTCCTGCTATTTGCGGGAAGTATTATGTGGTATGTCTTTGTAATTTTATTGTAGGGTTGGGTTAGCCTTTGTTTAATAATTGTAATGTATGATTTTATCCTTCGTATGCTGCATCATATCATCTGTGTACTTTGTGCAAGGAGGTTTTACTGTACTGTATAATAGGCATGATTTGTAGGTTTAGAATTTGTTGATGTTTTTTCTGAGCAGGTGTTATCCTGTTCGTTTCATTGTTCGGTGATGGTATATTTTTTAATACAATATGAATGTAACACTTGTGGTATGCTATGGGGTTGATGGTAGGTCATTGTATTTTCAAACGGTTAATAATTGTGTTCTTTTATTTATTTATATCTTGTACTGTGTCCTTTTAAATAAAAATATAAAAAAAAAAAAAAAATTATTTGTGTATTTACCACACGAGTAGAGCAGCGTTGTGCGGCTGCCACTAACTATATGTGAAGTTTACAGAAAGACGATCAAAAGTTAGTTACGTTAGACCAACAATATTTGTTTGATCGTTACGGGTTTAGTGCTATACATACTATGTTTATATAACGAACTAAGAATAACTCATAGATGGGCTGTGGAAGATGATATCCTGAGCTAGAAAATTGAGATTGCACGATGAAGATATCCTCAAATATACCAGAATGAGGGTTAGTGGGGGATTGTAGGTCGAAATATCTTCAATTAGACCTGATTTTTTTTTGGCGATTGTTCTAATGCAAGAATTTTGAACTCTGTGGGTTTTACTCTCCCTGTTTGGTTGATACTGGTTGTGGAGCGATGAGGAAGTTTGGTTGTGGAAGTGTGTCCCGCCGCTCAATTGAATATTATCTCAGTGTAATATATGTTGGCATATTTTTGCGCTTCAACAGGGAAATGCACTTACGCTTATTACGTTAATCTAGGTTAGAATGCTATTTTCTGTATACAAAGGAAATACAGTTAAGTTAGGATTATTTTCAGTATGCCGTGGAAGTATCGACTTGTGTTTGCCAAATGTTTCTCGAGTCATAATTATCGACCTTTATTTTTTTTTTAGTTCCTTGATAATGTGAGGAATCACGAAATCGCTTGGAAGTTCACTTTGTTTTGCTCTCATATTCCATCACACAGGATGAGACTTACACAGGGTGTTCAAATCTATTATTCCGGGTTGGGAAACTTCAGTTGGGCAATGAAGATGGTAGAGAGTGATGTAAAACAAGTGGTATTCAAACATGTACCCTTCAATGAGGCTGCCTTAATGTTGGAATTAGTTTTCCTCTTCCTCGGGTTAAACCTAATTACCTGTACGGGGTTTTAGTGCTTCCTGTGAATAATAATACTAATGATAATAAAAATAATGAGCTACAGTTAATTATCTTTATTCCGAAACATTTTGCGTACACAGTAGGCTTCTTCTGTCAGATACAAAGGAGGCCAATGATGATCCTTCTCAAATCACTTGTTCTCTCTAGGCTGGAATACTGCTGTACATTAACATCTCCATTCAAAGCAGGTGAAATCGCAGATCTAGAGAGTGTACTGAGATCCATTACTGCACGTATAAGTTCTGTCAAGCACCTTAACTACTGGGAACGCTTGGAAGCACTTGACTTGTACTCGTTGGAACGCAGGAGGGAGAGATATATCATAATCTACACTTGGAAAATCCTGGAAGGAATGGTCCCAAATCTGCACACAGAAATCACTCCCTACGAAAGTAAAAGACTGGGCAGGCGATGCAAAATGCCCCCAATAAAAAGGAGGGGCGCCATTGGTACACTAAGGGAAAACACCATAAGTGTCCGGGGCCCAAGACTGTTCAACAGCCTCCCATCAAGCATTAGGGGAATTTCCAATAAACCCCTGGCTGCCTTCAAGAGAGAGCTGGACAGATACCTTAAGTCTGTGCCGGACTGCGTGCGGCCAGCAGTAACAGCCTAGTTGATCAGGCCCTGATCCATCGGGAGGCCTGGTCATGGACCGGACCGCGGGGGCGTTGATCCCCGGAATAACCTCCAGGTAACCAGGCAGTGGGAGCAGTGGAGATATAGAGATGTATACGAGTGAAGATGCCTACTGTTAGGCTAAACTTTTCGGAATAAAGATACTTAAATGTTGCACATGTGTTTTATCAATTTGTCGGAATTACATACTGTTGTTATATTCACAACAACAATAACAATAATAATAATTCCCTTCTGTCCAAGATATTAACGAATTTTCAGACAAATTTATATTAAGAAAGTTTATGCAGGTATACATAAATACAGTTACATAGATTATCATACATAGCAGCGTGTGTAGAGAACCTAGGATAACCCATAAAAGTCAGTGACTTATTTCCAATGGGGTCCTTATTCGCGTTACTTTTTCTTTTCTTTCCTTTATTTTCTTTATGTGGCACTTGTTAATTCCATCCTTCGTTTGTCACTTTACAACTTAAATTTATTAAATTCTTCCTGTAAGGACTTAAGGTCAATTTTAGTTCCTATTTTCGATATGATTTTTTGCATTATCTTCACAGTACTTCTATGCTTTACCTCATCCTCATATCTGATATAGGCAGAGCTGTTGTCTTTCTTTGCAGACATTACTTGAATTTGCATAAGTGTTATCCATTGAGGACACTGTAAATCTTCAAACTGATTTAAATCAAGTCATCCACTGAGCCACAGAAAACAATATGATGTTCACTGTGGACAAATTCCAGTTACTCTTTTGGAAAACTTGAGTAATTAAAATGTAGAACGGAGTATCAGATATTTTAACCACATAGTAGAACGAAAAACTAATGTGAAGGATTTAGGAGTGATAATATCAGAGGATCTCGCCTTCAGTGACCACAGTAGTATCATTATCACAACAGCGAGGAAGATGATAGGATAAATAATGAAAACCTTCAAGACAAGAAATGCCAAACCTCTTAAGTTACTTATTCTAATTAGGAATGCTGCTGTACACTAGCAGTCCTTTTCAAGTTGGGCGAAATTATTGATCTGGAGAATGTACAGAGAACCTTCACTGCACGTATAAGTTTAGTAAAACACCTCAGTTACTGAGAACGTTTGAAGGCCCTGCACGTGTACTGTTTGGAGCGCAGCGTGAAAGATATACCATAATTTACCCATGGAAAATCCTAGAGGGACTGGTTCCTAGTCTGCACACACAAATCCCTCCCTCCGAAAGCAAAAGCCTCGACAGGCGATGCAACATCCTCCCAATGAAAGGCAGGGATGCCGTGAGTACAATAAGAGGTAGCACATTAAATGTCAGGGGCAAAAGACTGTTCAACTGCCTCTCAACATACGTTAAGGGGGTTACCAATATACCCCTGGCTGTTTTCAGGAAGGAACTGGACAAGTACTTAAACCCAGAACCTGACGAGCCGGGCTGTAGTTTGTACTGTGGAGTGCGTGTGGTCAGTAGTAACAGACTGGTTGATCAGGCCCTGATCCACGTTGAGGCCTGGTCTTGAACCGTGGCGTTGACCCCCAGAACCCCCTCCAGGTAGACATGTTTATATAGCAATTTCTTTTGGTAAATCTGTACACAAGATAAAAACATCACCAAGGCAAGTACGGATCACTGTGAGGCAACGTGTCTGCATACTTGCTGATTGATGGTTTCGGGAATAAGAGGATGGGTAATTGTCCCTCACAGTTTGGGCCTGGGGCAGACCTCTTGGGTGACGACCTGATCAGTCATGTTAACAACACCCAACGTACCCACCATATTCCAGATGATCAAGAATTCACTGGGAGCGCCAGACAAGTTTCTTTTGGAAAGAACCTATGGCTCTGTTGGTAATTTCTTTTTAAAACGACAAAAGTGTGTGAAAAGTCCAGGGCTATTCACACTTACTGAATTATCTCTTAGTGTACGAGAGCACGTTTTTGCTCACATAGGGAGTAATTTCATTGTGGACATTTTGAGTTAGTCTCTCCAGTATTTTCTAGATATAGATTAAAAGACTTTAGGCACTCCCAGTAATTTTGAGGTGTGAGCTTAAACAGGATGTGCTTAGTAGTGCTTGTTTGGTTGATAATGTCCTCAGCTCGCACACTGAGGTTCCGCGATCGATCCCCGATACGGAGGAAACATTGGGCATGTTTCCTTATACCTGCTGCTGCTGTTCATTTAGCAACAAATGGGTACCTGGTGCTAGCCAACTGTTGTGGGTCGCATCCTGGGGGGACAAGATTAACTTAGATTCCCCGAAATGATCTCTACAACCAGGGACTTTTTTTCTAAAGAGCATTCTAATAATGTCAACCAGGTCTGTATCAGTTGTATAATTTACTTTTTTGAAATGAAAAAAAAAATATCATCATCATCATGACAGTTTTCTGTGATCTCCAGGTCTGCATTTTCCCTTGCCTTTAAAAGGAGGGATGATATTATTCAACAATATTCCAGTCTAGAGAATACAAGTGTCTTGAAGAGTATCATTATTCGCTTGGCATCTTTTGTTCTGAAGATGTTAGGTTATTCAGACTCATTTTTCCTTCTGTTGTTATAGAAACACTACTGTGATATTTGTGCGTAAGATCTTCCGACAAAGTTGCACCTAGGTTCCTGGCATTCCATATGAGCGTCTTTTGTATTCCCTTTTCCAGTTTTTCATTTTTACATTTTTCGATATCTAGGTAATTAAAAAATTTTCCTCTTTGAGCATAACATTTTCAGTGGTCAACTGTAGGACTTCATTTATATCGGCTTGGAGGGCTTCTGTGTCTGGTGGATGACACTCTCATAAAGATTGAAGTAGTCAGCAAAGGTTCATTTACATTTTGGTGTATTTCATATGCCATGTACGAGAATGAGAAGTAATGAGGAAAGGGGGGGGATGGAGCGATGTGCTTTGTGGATACTCTGGTGAGACTTTTAACATTACATTGTTTACTTGTTGATTTGCTAGAAAGTTGAATCCTATCTGCCCACTTTTCCTGCTACATTTTTCTTATGCACGCAGTTTGTTATAACAATGATTACACTTGTTGCAGACTCTTGCAGTGTATATACCATATCTGCATTTTGTCTTCCAATGCATCGAAGACCATTTGGTAATGGTCCAGCAGTTGCGAAGCATAAGTGACCTATTCTAAACCCATGTTGTTCGGGGTTGTGTAATTATGATCTCGTATACTTAGATATCTTACTTCTTTGCATAATTTCAAAAAGTTTGATAAATGTGTGACATCAGGGCTTTTGGTCTATAGTTTTCTAGGATTGTTTCACTGCCATCTTTGTAGAGTGAGATTATATTTCTGATTTGTTAATGACTAAAATGACTTCTGAATTTTGATTCTCTTCATAAGATATTTCAAACGTGATAGTGTTGCAATTTCTGCCAAATTAGGACATTTTGTCCTTATTCTGGTTTTTTACTACTGAAAACTACCATCCATTGCAATAGTTTATTTTAGTCAAAATAGAGGTAAAAATGCAAAATTTCGTGAATGCAATTATCGCCATCACATAAAAACAACCTTTAAACAACCAGCAACACAATTTTAATTGTCATCGGATATTGGAAAGTCGGTTTTCATCAATGGGGGGGTAGAAGAGGGGTGGGTCGTTGCTGAAGAGAAGTGGCTGGCTGGAGGGTTGTTGCGGGAGTGAGGGGTGGGAGTGGCTAGTTGGAGGGGTTGCAGAGGTTACCTCACATCACCCCCCCCCTCCTCAGTGAGAGGGGGTGATGTGAGAGGTTGCAGTGGGAGGGGTTGATACAAACTGGGTATATAAAACCAACAAAAGTATAAAGGAAATACTTATGCAATGTTAGGTAACTTAATTATAGAAACATTTCGCCTACCAGGAGATTTATCATTCCACTACAGATATACTAAAATCAGGGATATATAAAGTAGCATGGAGGTCAGGTGTAGCGTTGGGGGGTTGCGTGTTTCTTTCATAGTGGGAGTTGCAGGTCTTCGCCCAGGTTCGAGACCTGATTACTAGGATGATCAGTCAGGCTGCTGGTACTAGTAACATGCAATCCAGCATACAACCAATAGCCCCTTTAACCAGAAACAGCCAGGACGAAGTTATCAGGCTCCCTCTTTAAGACAGCTAGGGTCTGTTGATAATTCCGTTTATTTTTGAAGGAAAACTTTAAAAAAATGGCAACTTTACATTTAATGAGTAATTCTTATTGTACTTGTTGTGCTCTTGCCTTTCATCTGGTATACTTTCCAGCCTCTCACTCTCGTAAGGAGTAATTTCACTGTGCATATCTCAACGTCACTCTCCAGAATTTTCAGGTATAAATATAAGGTATTTTTGTCGCCTACACACCAGGCGTTCCCAATTATTTCGGGGATTTACTTAATTGATACGGGTAGTGACAGCACTACTGTAGACATCCTTTAGATCTGCAATGTCGCCTACCTTAAACGCAAAGCACACATCGTTAGTCAACGATCAGATGGTTAAAAGGAACATGAAAGTAACGTTATTGACTAATATCTTCAAACCTCCAACGAATAAAAAAAATGTGGCGTAATAAAAATCAGTTGAGCTTTTGTGCAAGTGAAAAAAAGAATTCCTTATTGGTACTCTGTTTGATCCTATAATGAGACCTAAGTACAATCAAATGCTGGCGCGCGCGTGCGCACACACACACACACACACACACACACACACACACACACACACACGTATATGTAGATAAAAATCTTTCATTTGTTCACTTTTTCTCTTGTAGATGTGTAATATTTTGGTTATAACTTTGCTTTTCGTAAGAGATAATCAACTTTAATTTTGAAGTTGAAATATATTTAGGCTATTCGAAGAATATTTTTCTTATTTATCGTACTTAGTACGATCGCAATATATCAGTATGCAGTAAGAGAGAGACAGGTAACAAAAGCTCACTCTAGTTCCTGTCATAATCCCTCAGACTTGTTCAGTTTCATATGAGGTAATGAAATTTGAAGGCTGGAGAGCTTGTAACTAAGTGAACAACCTTCTTATTTCATAGACACAAGGCAGCCTAGATCAGTGAGCCAAGAGACCCTTCATCAGTGAGTCAAGAGAACCTTGATGAGTGAGCTTTTTTTTTTTTTTATATATTTTATTTAGAACAATACAATACAGGAGATAGATAAAGACAAAAACAGGTCTTACACAGAATAAATCATTAACAACCACACAAACATGAACTTGAGATAACACAAATAACCCTCCTCACCCATACATGAAAACCCCTACACCTATGATAACCAATAAACGACTAATTCCAATTGCATTGGTATATGATTAACAAAACACACCATAATATGCATATATTGTCACTTTGTAAATTATAAAGTAGGACACCGTATACGTTAAATACAATTAACGTAATGTATTGAGAATAAGGTAAAAACAATGTTCATCAAACACAGAATATATTAATAAACAAGGATCCAACACACTGACACCTCTACAAGCATCTAAAACATGCATATGAGTAACATATATAGAACAATGTCCTACTGCAAAATCAAACACATATATTGAGTATACTCGTCACAGACCATGAATACACATCATACGCCCAAGTTCATACACATTCACCCGCTACATACCAGGAGGCGACCCCGTTTTCACCCCTGACAGCCCATCAACATAACACATTGTACCATCCCTACCCTGCCCCACCCACCTAATTTACAAATTTAATAAAACCTCTAATGTAAGGTCTCTATATCCCTCAGAGAAATCCCGCTCCCACCTCCTCCCATAAAGTTCTCTATTACGGCACAACGTTTTAGAAAACGTAACAGCCAATACCCTCCTCTTCACCTCACTTACCCCTTTCCCCCTCATTCCCCACATAATGTAGACATAATCTACCATAATGTACCCCACAGCCCTAATAATACTTTCATCCATACCCCCCACATCAAGACTCAATGCCCGCAGAACAGAGAAGTATTGACCACTTATCTTATGCAACACCCTGCTCAACCAACCCCTGACGCTCCCCAACCCCTCACAAAAATACACTACATGGAATGCAGAATCCTCCCCGCCACATATTCCACATTCCCCCCCCCCCCTTAACCACCCGTCTAGCTCGTAAGACCACTCCCGATGGTAAAATCCCATGCAAAAACCGATACATCACCTCACGTCCACGGGGTTGTAACCTTAACCTACCAAACCTTCTCCATATACATCCCCAGTCATACATGGGGAAAATCCCCTCCACCGGAGCCACAACCCTTTCCGCCGACATCCTACACAGCCTGCTTATTTTTACCTTACCCAGATCCCTAACCATCACCACTGCCCTCAAAATAGTTTCACACTCCCTCAACTCCGTCCCAGAAAACATGCGTTTCAATTTATTGTGTACCTTAACCAACCCCCCCCCCCCACTCACACCCTCCCTCATCACCTCCCTTTTAATAAAGATACATTTGACCCTCCTCTTTAAGTTCATTAAACCCAACCCCCCCTGACGCACAGGTAACATTACTACATCCCTTCTAAGCCAATCACAACCTGAACCCCACAAAAATTTAAAAACCCCTCTAAGTATAGTTGCAATTGCCGTCCCCGTTAAAGGGAACACGGCAGCCACATGCCAAACCTTGCTATACAATAAAACGTTAATTACAATGGCACGCTGCACAAGGGTCAAATGATAAGGCCGCAATGCTCCCAATCGACCCAGTATCCTTTCTACCAACCTGACCGAATTATCAACACGTGCAACCTCAAGATCATCTGCATAGATTAGACCACAAATTTTTAATGACATCACCCACTTCTTTACGACTGCACTACCCCACTCGACCCGCTCCCCCCAAGTTCCTAACCCCATAACCATGGACTTCTCCGAATTTACCCTCATACCAGTTGCACATGCAAACGTGTCGACCACTCCATCTAAGGCGTTTATGGACATCCCCTCTCTAACCAATACAGTGGTATCATCTACATACCCTATGAGAACAGGCCAAACGCCCCCAGTACCCCACCCAACCCCTTCACTAACGCCCATATGGCGCTCCACCATTCTATAAAAGGGGTCCTGTATGCATGCAAATAAAAGCTGTGACATAGGACACCCCTGTCTAAGACCTCTGCCCATTACAATCCTCCCCCCTAATCTTCCATTAATCTGTACTCTCACCATTGCCCCTCTATATAACGCCTCTACCCATCCCACTATTTCTTCCCCATAGCCCTGTTTCCTAAGGATAGCTCTCAACGCCTCTCGCTCCACCCTATCATAAGCTCCTTGCCAGTCTAGTGCAACCAAACCCCCCCCCCCCTTCCCCCCCTTTTTCTTCCACGAAATCCCTTAAAAGACCATGTCCCACCCCCATAGACCTACCTGGCAACCCAAACTGGGTTTCCGATACAACCCTCCCTACAACACACTTGAGCCTATTTCCTAAAATTTTTGCAAATAACTTATAATCCGCGCATAACAACGATATTGTTCTATAGTCCCTGAGCGAACGCTGTTCCTTACCCTTCGGTACCAAAACTACTACAGCTGTTGCCTGTCTTTCACCCAACCTTCCCCTTACCTTCATCAAGTTCAGTAACCTCACCAAAAAACCTTTTATTAACTCCCAATGCTGTTGATAAAACTCCGCCGGCAGTCCATCGATTCCCGGTGCTTTGCCCTTTCGCATGGCACTCAAAGCTCTCCATATTTCCCCCTCAGTTATGTCCCCCCCCAAAGCTTCCCTATCACTGTGTCCTAACCTACATGGCACACTTCCACACACCCTCTCTAAATCCCCTAATCCTACCCCTTCCTCCCGCCAATACTTTTCGTACCACGTATCCGCAAACAACCCCATCCCATCCGTAGTGTGGATAACCTGACCCGCCCTATACCCTCCCACCGACTCAAGAACCTCCAAACATGGAATAGCTGTTGCCTGCTGACGTTGTTTTTGTCTGCGCAACACACACGAAGACGGCCTATCTCCCCATAACACCTCCTCCACCCCCGCCATTACTCTCACTGCTTGGAACCGTTCGTCCTGAATTTCCCGCAACCGCTCTTTAAGTATCATAATGTCGTCCATCGGATAGACACCCTCTACTGTCCCTTTTACATAACAACCCCGTAACCTGTCCTCCAAATAATTAATCAACCCAAATTTTAAAGAATTAATCCTTTTCCCCTCCCTCACATAATAATGCCGAATCCGGTCCTTAGCCACACCATCCCACCACGTCACCACGTCCTCCACACCTTGTACCTCCTCAGTTAATCTCTCCCACAGCTCCTTAAAACCCCCCAACCCCTCCTCATCTTCCAACAGACTCGTATTTAATTTCCAATATCCCCTAGAGATACAAGCTAGAGAATCCCACTCTACTTCTGCGACAACCGCCCTATGATCTGAAAAAGCTAGTTCAATAGTACGGACAGACGTTGACAATACCTTATGAGATATATACAACCTGTCTAACCTAGCTGCATAACCTCGCCTCACGAAAGTATGCTCCACCTCCCACGCTCCCCCACCTACCACATCCCTCAACTGAACGTCCACCAAAAGATTGCGTAATGCTGTCAACATATGCCCCGCCCCTCGTGGTTCCACATCCGCTCTCCTGATCACACAATTCCAGTCCCCACCTACGATGGCCACTTCAGGTAAACCACGGAAAGCAAAAACTAGATCATCACACACAAAATCCCTCTTGACTTTCATATCATTTTCAGCTGGTGCATACACACTTACAAAGGTTACCCTCTGCCCCATCCACCACCCATCCACACGCAACACCCTCCCCCCCCCACCCCCTTCACGTCTTTGCAACACAAACGGGCTCGCCTCCTTTATCAATAAACCCACACCACCTTTCAAACGTGCCGATGGCAGAGTCAACACCGTATACCCGTCCACCTCGAGCACTCTACCCTCCCTGAAATTATGCTCCTGTAGAAAGACTACGTCCACTCTGTATCGACGTAAGAGCATACGAAAGCATTCCCTCTTCACACCAGTACACAGTCCATTCACATTCACAGTCATGCACTTAAGGCCTTTCTAAAGCTTCCAACCCTTTCTCCTCTCACCCTTCCCAGGGCCTCTTGCCCCAGGGTCAACATGTGGTTTGTCACCATCCACCCCCCCCCTCTTCGATGCCTCTTATCCTGGCTGTCACGAGAATATACATCCTTCCTCCCAGACCTCTGCGCGGGCGTCAGGACATCATCTGAGTCTGACGCAGCCGCCCTCTTCCTCGTAACACTCTCTACCGCCATACTGTCTACCGAAGATTCCTCACAGTGAACATCAACCTCTACTGTGACCTGTCGCACAGGGCTTGGTGACTCCTCTCTGTGCCTGCAGTTGTCCTCCTTCCTTCCCGTGCCTGTCCCGCCACACTCTCCTTTCAACTCAGGCACCATTTCACGGACCAAGCCATTATCCTCGCCCGAAGAAGGTAAAGTTTTCAATACCTCGTCGAGCTCCTCCTCCAGCTCTTGCACCTCCTGCTGAATGAGCACTTCCTCCCCCGTCACCGGCAAAGTGGCCATTTTCGGCTCCACACAACTCGTGCCCCGCCCAACATGCACCACAAGAGACTCTTCTACAATTTCACTCCACAGACGGCCATCTCCTCGGTTTCCTTTGGAATTCTCCTCTACGACATCCACACCTGTAACTGGTGCACCACCTGTTTGCGCCGGCGCCCTCCACTGCCTCCCACACGTCGCTGCCATATGGTCATACTCTCCACACAACCTGCATGTCCGTCGCTGCCCAGCATACGCCACTAGAATTTGGGTCCTAAACTCCGGCATCACGACATATGACGGGATCGGGTGCCTCAGTGTCATTTTGAGGGAGAATGTACCCTCCGGACGTCCCACGTACGCACCTGCCGCCCACTTGCCTTGGGTTGCCAGATGCACGGTACCATAAGCTGCAAACACCTTCCGTAAGTCCTCCTCGTCAGCCTCGAAGGGGACATTGCGCAACTTCACCCACGTATAGTGGCGAGAAACGTCTATGAGTCGCACTTTGACAGCTGGAGTTACATCAATACTCACATGCTCAAATTTCGTCACTAACGACTCGTACACAGCCGTCGAATTTAACTTGACGAATAGACGATAGGCCCCATTCAGGGCCACACCATAAACCTCATCATCCTGCACTCCGTACGTTTCGCTGATGATTGCCGGAAGTAACACCTGCGCCGTAGAGGGGGAAATCGCCCCACGAAGCAGCTCCACGCCGACAGTGTTCACCCTACGTCGGATACTCAGCGCCATATTGTTGCTATGAGAGCTCTCCTGACAAAACAGCAGAGGGGTGCTGTGCACAACCGCACTCCACCGCAGTCAGGCAGCTAATGATGAGTGAGCTAAGAGAGCACGATCAATGAGCCCGTAGACGCTTGTTCGGTTATCCTGGGAAACAAGATGAGCCATGATTAGAAAGCCAGGGGATCCTTGATCAGTAAACCAAGGGGCCCTTTATCACTAAACCAAGGGAGCCTTCATCAGTAAGCCAGGGGATCTTTGACCAATAAGCCAGGGGTCCTTCATCACTAAGCCAGCACACACCTGTAATACTTGATGTAGAACACAATAGTCCCAATGTAGACTACACAATAGTAACACTTGATGCAGAATACACAATAATGACAATATAGAACAGACAACAAGTGTGAGGCTTGGGATACAGAAGACACAGTGTTGATGTAGAACACACAACTGCACCTATTTTCCAGATGGTGAATATTTAATAGTTAATATTAACTATTTAAAGTCGTAACTTCTTGGCAATAATCATAGGTTTCAAAAATAATTCTAAGTAGATTTGAAACTTTATTAGAATGAGAGAACCTGTTACAATGTTGATATTTTTAAAATAATATTCAACCTCTTACAGACTGCTAATGATGAGTGGGTGAGATGTTATCAACAAATTTTGTTGAAAATAAGGAAAGGTTTTAGAGTGAGATTAATAAGTTCAGGAAGTCTAGGGAACGAGTGGATTTGATAGTAAAAATAGGAGAGAAGAGTTATTAAATGAAGAGTTAGAGGTATCGAGAAGATGGAGGGAATATTCTGAGGAATTGTTAAATGTTGATGAAGTTAAGGAGGCTGTGATTTCGTGTATAGGGCAAGGAGGAATAACATCTTGTAGGAGTGAGGAAAAGCCAGTTGTGAGTATGGGGGAAGTTTGTGAGGCAGTGGGTAGAATGAAAGGGGATAAGGCAGCTGGGATTGATGGGATAAAGATTGAAATGTTAAAAGCAGGTGAGGATATAGTTTTGGAGTGGTTGGTGCTTTTATTTAATAAATGTATGGAAGAGGGTAAGGTACCTAGGGATTGGCAGAGAGCATGCATTGTTCCTTTGTATAAAGGCAAAATGGATAAAAGAGATTGCAAAAATTGTAGGGGAATAAGTATGTTGAGTATACCTGGTAAAATGTATGGTAGTTATTACTAAAAGAATTAAGAGTAAGACGGAGAGTACGATAGCAGATGTGATGAATGGTTTGAAAAACAGACAAGTTGAAGAATGAGACACTTATGCAGCATATGGGAATCTTTATTCAGGAAACGTTTCGCCACACAGTGGCTTCATCAGTCCAATACAAAGAAGGCGTAAGGAGAGGAGGAGAATGAGGTAATCAGTCCCTCAACCTGGAGTCGATGTGTTCAGTCCATCAATCTTGTAGAACACATCGACTCCAGGTTGAGGGACTGATTACCTCATTCTCCTCCTCTCCTTACGCCTTCTTTGTATTGGACTGATGAAGCCACTGTGTGGCGAAACGTTTCTTGAATAAAGATTCCCATATGCTGCATAAGTGTCTCATTCTTCAACGATAGCAGATGAACACGGCGGCTTTAGGAGAAGTAAGGGGTGTGTAAACCAAGTGTTTATATTGAAACATACAGGTGAACAGTATTTAGATAAGGGTAAAGAGTTTTTGTGGCATTTATATTTGGAAAAGGCGTATGCCAGGGTGGATAGTGGGCAATGTGGCAGATGTTGCAAATGTGTGGAATAGGAGGTAGGTTACTGAAAGCAGTGAAGAGTTTCTACGAGGATAGTGAGACTCAGGTTAGAGTATATAGGAGAGACGGAGATTATTTCCCAGTAAACGCAGGCCTTAGACAAGGATGTGTGATGTCACCATGGTTGTTCAATATATTTATAGATGGAGTTGTAAGAAAAGTGAATGCGAGGGTCTTGGCAGGAAGTGTGGGGATAAAGAATCTAACACAAAGTGGGAGTTCTCACAATTGCTTTTTGCTGATGACACTGCTTTTGGGAGATTCTGAAGAGAAGTTGCAGAGGTTGGATGAGTTTGGTAGGGTATGTAAAAGATGAAAATTAAAAGTGAATATAGGAAAGAGTAAGGTGATCAGGATAAAAAAAAATTAGGTGATGAAAGATCGGATATCAAATTGGAGGGAGAGAGTATGGAGGAGGTGAATGTATTCAGATATTTAGGAGTGGACGTGTCAGCAGATGGGTCTATGAAAGATAAGGTGAATCATAGAATTGATGAGGAAAAAAAGGTGAGTGGTGCACTTAGGGGTCTGTGGAGACAAAGAACTTTGTCCATATAAGAGTGTTGGTATAGTTATACCAACGCTTTTATATGGGTGTGAAACATAGGTGGTGAATGTTGCAAGAAAAAGAAGTTTGGAGGTAGTGGAGATGTCATGTCTGAGGGCAAGGTGTGGTGTGAATATAATGCAGAGAATTCGTAGATTGGAAGTTAGGAGGAGGTGCGGGATTACCAAAACTATTATCCAGAGGGCTGAGGAGGGTTTGCTAAGATGGTTCGGACATGTAGAGAGGGTGGAACAAAATAGAATCACTTCGAGAGTATAAATCTGTAGTGGAGGGAAGGCGGGGTAGGGGTCGGCCCAGGAAAGGTTGGAGGGAGGAGGTAAAGGAGCTTTTGTGTGTGAGGGGTTTTGACTTCCAGCAAGCATGTGTGAACGTGTTAAATAGGAGCGAATGGAGACAAATGATTTTTAAGACTTGACGTGCTGTTGGAGTGTGAGCAAGGTAACATTTATGGAGTCAGGGAAACCGGCCGTCCGGACTTGAGTCCTGGATATGGGAAGTACAGTCTGCACTCAGAAGGAAAGATGTTAAAGTTGCAGTTTTATAACTGTAGTTTAAACGAGCCTCTGGCAAGACAGTGATGGAGTGAATGATGTTGAAAGGTTTTCTTTTTCGGGCCACCCTGCCTTGGTGGGAGACGGCCGATGTGTTAAAAAATTAATACACTACCTAAAGGACAAAATGCTTTACAGTTATATCCCTAGTGATTGGTTGTGTTTTTGCGCTGTTAGCACCAACAGCCTGACTGATACCATCGATATGCAAATGAAAGGTAGAATTGAAAAAATATAAACTTCGTTAAAAATTGGCCAATATCTGACAGCTGAAAATGCTTTGGTAATGTTGTCAGCCTGTTGAGGTAGACTACACAAAATAATGTGATCTGTTTATTAAAGTAGACTATTTGAATTGATGTAGTCTACCTCAACTGGTAGACTATCTTAATGTAGTCTGCCTATTCGAGTCGACTCTCTAAATTGTTATGACTCTGAAATCTGACAAATGTTTGTAACAGAAAATTTTCTTAGAATTCAATGATATTTTAAAACTTTTTAAGTATGTGTAAGAACTAAGAGACATCCTACCACCTATAACAGAAACTTGCCCAGGCAAGCCTGTAGGCATATGGGTGACGTTCAAAAGTGGGCCATTGCTAAATGGGAGGTGGACAAAAAAAGAAAGCTAGCATCAGGTAGGGTAGGCTCCAAAACCTGGTGGTCCCTGGTCAAGGACAGACAAGGTTATCTGCCTGATGAACTCATTCCACCTCTAAATCGACAGGATGAGACCACCTCTACTAGTAGTCAAGAGAAGGCGGACCTCTTTGCTAAACACTTTGCTACCAAAATGCAAGTTCCTGATCCAGCAAGGGACCCTCCTTGGCTAGCTGCAAGAACTGTGTCAAAACTGTCAGGGGTGACAATAAGGCAGAAGGAGGTGCATTTCCTTCTTAAAACGCTTGGCCAAGAAAAGGCTGTGGGCCCAGACAAGTTGAGCCCAAGATTGCTGAGAAGATGTGCAGACCAGCTAGCAGCACCTCTAACTCGCATCTTTCAGCACTGCCTAGTACAGTGTAAATGGCCCTCTCTGTGGAAAGAGGCAAATGTAGTCTCTGTTCACAAAAACAAGAGCAGAGCAGAAATCAGCAACTACAGACCAGTGTCACTCTTGTCAATCACTGGTAAGATCCTTGAGACAATCTCAATACAAATGACAGTTTTTTGACTACCACTCACTACTTTGTGATCGTCAATATGGCTTCAGGAAAGGTTACTCTGCTGCTGATCTGTTGTTAAACTTCTCCACTAAGTGGCACCAGTCACTGGATGAATCCAAAGTCAGCTGTGTAGTAGCACTGGACATTGCTGGTGCTTTCGACCGTGTGTGGCACCAGGGCCTCTTAGCAAAACTTCAAGCACTGAGAATTGCAGGCTCTACGCTATGTGTCCTCAGTGATTACCTTCATGGTAGATCTCTAAGTGTAGTTCTCAAGGGAACGGAATCAGCAAGACATCCTATTGGGGCAAGTGTTCCACAAGGAAGCTTGCTGGGACCATTGTTATGGAATGTCTACTTCAACGACCTTCTTCATCTCATCCCAGAATCACATGCATATGCAGACGACTGTACACTGACATTCACTTATCCAAGAGAAGAAATGCCAGCTGCTCTAAGCTACATCAATCACCAGCTAAGAGCTCTATCAGCTTGGGGAAATAGATGGCAAGTAACATTTGCACCTGAGAAAACGCAAATGATGATCGTCTCTAGGCACCATGATGATAATGCTGGTGCAGTAGTAAGGATGAATGGGAGGGTGTTGGCACCTGGAGAAGAAGTTGATATCCTTGGGGTGAAATTTGACTCCAAACTAACCATGAAGAACCATGTTGTAAATCTTGCAAACAAAGCAGCCAGGAAGCTTACAGCACTTCGCCGTATCTCGCATCTGCTTGACAGTAGGGGTTGCAAGATTCTGTACGAGGCACAAGTACGCTCACACCTTGAGTATGTTCCACTTTCTTGGTTTGCCTGCCCCCCCCCCTCTCATCTGCGACTGCTTGACAGAGTAGAGAACAGAGCAAGACGTCTCATCTCTCGCCTGGACCCATCCTGGATAGATCTGTCACTTCAGCAGAGCCTTCAACACAGGAGGGATGTGGGTGGCCTTACTGTTATGTACAAGGCCAATATTGTCAAAGTACCACACTTGGATCCACTTCGAGGACAGCGTGAAACAAGCTTTTATGCCATAAGACGGGCAGAAAGCAGCAACTTCACTCTGGCTGTACCCTTCTCCAGAACATCACTCCATCTGAGATCCTATATACCCAGGATGACTCATGTATGGAACACATTCGTACAGCATAATGATGTCAACGAGATAGTTGATTAAATGAAAATGCTGGTCCACAGATGGCTCCAACTTCATCCTGTTCCCTACTTTTATGTCTCATAACAATAAAAATGCTTTCAAATGAGCTGATGTAGGTAACAACTCTTAGCTTGCCAATAAAGTTAGGAATCCTTAACCTGTAAACAGCTTGTCAATAAAGCTAGGGATCCTTAACCTTGTCAGACCCTGTGTAAAAAAAAAACTAAACTTTATGAACTTTTAATGTATTTTAAAGAGCAGTAAATGTTTTGAGACGGTCTGATCCTTGATTGTATGGAGTTTTACTTATTTGAAGTTAATCAAGAGTTTTCATTTCACATTATACATAATTTAGCTTATGACGTAGGTAGATGTTCAGCAGTGTGTGTGTGGGGGGAGGTCGTGTGTTTGACGCAGTGTGTGTAGAGGGGTCGTGTGTTTGACGCAGTGTGTGTAGAGGGGTCGTGTGTTTGACGCAGTTTGTGTAGAGGGGTCGTGTGTTTGACGCAGTTTGTGTAGAGGGGTCGTGTGTTTGACGCAGTGTGTGTAGGGGGGTTGTGTGTGTGACGCAGTGTATGTGTGGGATGATTGTGTGTGTGACGCAGTGTGTGTGTTGAAGGATTGTGTGACGCAGTGTGTGTAGGGGGTTGTGTGTGTGACGCAGTGTGTGGGGGGCTGTGTGTGTGACGCAGTGTGTGTGTTGGAGGATTGTGTGTGTGATGCAGTGTGTGTGTGGCGGGGTTGTGTGTTTGACGCAGTGTGTGGGGGCGGGGGGTTGTGTGTGTGTGACGCACAGTTTGTGTGTGGGGGGGGTTGTGTGTTTGACGCAGACAGACAGGCAGAGACAGACTTACAGACATAGAGGGTAAAAAGATGGATGAACAAATATATTATTTTCATAATTATTTTCTCGAGCAAAAAACTGTCTTGTCAGATTAAATGATATAAACTGCCGAGGATGTTGTCTGATCCCTTGGATACCTTGTCTCATGGCTGCTATGTAATCCAGCTATTTATAGTTCCTTTATAGATTATTATAATCATTGTTATTTATAACCTTTACAGTTCTATAATAAAAGTATTGGAAATCCTTTTTTCATATATTTCATAAACATTTCTTTAGCATTATATCAATATTAATATATCTGATAAACTCATCTACAGTGCATCTTGGTAATTTGTCACAAGTCAGGCAGAATTAAATCTGACATATAGCATGGTAATTATTATCGTTGTCACAGCTGTGGAAGTAATAGTCAGGTTTGTGTAAGCAGCAGTAGTTTTCCCAGTAACTACCATCAGGTTCTCCTGTGTACCAGTGAGGTACACCCATCTCCATCTCATCTCCACTGCTAATCCAAACCCAGCTGCAAAAATGGTGGCATTCAATTACAAATAAGAAGGGAATATAATGGTTAGGAAATAAAAATAAACAAGAAGGATATGTGGAAACATGGAAGGGGATGGGATGTTAGCAGTGATGGGGTGAAACACATACGTCCAACTACAAATATACATACAGTAATCAAGAAAATTTGCAGATAGTAATACATATACGATTTTTTACAAATTCTTATCTACAAATAAAATACAATTACTAAGCTTCAAAAACTTCATAAATATATCAAATACAAGCCTTCAGATATTATTGTAATGTACTGAAAATTAAATTATAGAATATTTTAAATCACCATTAGTGCAATTTACCGTACAATACTGTATAATATAGGAAAAAGTAAATCATTTCGCTAATGGCTCTCCAAATAAAAGCTTTAACACTAGTTGTAACTTTCACACTTTGTTACTGTGGTCGTACTGATCAACAGATTTTGAATAAGCGATGTGGCTGTTATCAAGAAGACCCTGGACAGGCACCTAAAGTCAGTACCTGACCAACCGGGCTGTGGTTCGTATGTCAGCTTGCGTGCGGCCAGCAGTAACAGCCTGGTTGATCAGACCCTGATCCACCATGAGGCCTGGTCTCAGACCGGGCCGCGGGGGCGTTGACCCCCGAAACCCTCTCCAGGTAAACTCCAGGTATAGTATTGCATTTGAACTAAGTGTGAAGCTAGTGCGCTAAATACAAACATTTAATACCAGTTAAATGAAAACACAACTGCAGTTTTCCCCTAATACGAATAAAATACAAATATTGATTTTCTGTGTTTGTATTTGCATTTGCCAATACAACTACGTATCTAGAGTCATTCCTGGAAGCTAGTATAGTGAAAGCGGGGAGGGAAAAATAGTGTAATGGAAGTGGGTTGTTAGTATAGTGAAAGCAGGGTTGGATGTTAACTAATGTAGTGAATAGGGGAGTTGGATGTCAGTGTAGTGAAAGCTGTAGGAGGATGTTAGTGTAGGCATACACACAAGTTGAAACACACACATAAAAAAAAGCAGACAGACAAAGAGTTAGAAGAAGGCGAGAAAGTAAGTTATTAATTTTGATATTATAGACCAAGAAAAACTTGTAAGATTAAGTGAAACGAGATACCTTCTACTCTTCGGCATTTCCTTCTCTTACAGGTCTTATGAAATCCAACACTTTTTTTTCTGCAACCATTGTTACTTTTAATCTTTGCAGTTTTGTAATAAAAAGGGTGGGAATGCTTTTATCCTACATTTCGAACACTTACTACAATGGCGTTATACCCATATAAAGATTGCAATTAAGCTCGTCTACAGTGATTCATGGTATTCTGTCACAAGACAGGCCGATTTAAATCTAACGTATGGGGTTGTATTTTTCATCGTCGTTATTGCTGTGGAAGAAATGGTGAGTATTGTGGATACAGGAGTAATTTTTCTTGTCAACCTTATTAGGTTCTATGAACTAGTGAGGTACACCCATAGCCATTTCTTCCCCGCTGCCATTCGAAACCCAAATGCAAATCATAGGTGAAAATGGAAGAAAGGAACAAAAATAAACTGGGGGAGAGTAAGGATAAATGAAAAAGAGGAATGTTTATAATTACATTAATCGTATGCAATTCCGATAAGTTTATGAATCAGACATGTGCAGCACTTGCGTATCTTTATTAACAAGAGGTATCGCTTGTGCAGTAGGCTTTTTTTCAGCCTCAAACGGTGGAAGGCGTGAAGAAGTAATAACTTGCTTGATAGAAGGCACCTAGATAGATCCAGACTAAGGAACTATCTGTCCTCTACCCTATTTCTTTGGCCTTCCCAAAACTCATAAACCTGATATTCCTCTACGTCCCATCATATCCTCTTATTCTCTTGCTTCTTGGCTGGCCAAAAACCTCACCCCCTATCTTGGTACTTTTCCTCCTGCCCACCTCCGTCCTTCTCAAGACTGTATCGAACATGTTCGCTCTCTCCCGACCTGTAAGATGCTTAGTCTTGACGTTGAGTCCCTCTTCACAAATGTACCTCTTGATGATGGCCTTAATTTTCTATACCTATACCTACTGATGTCTTTCTTGATCTTATCCGCCTTTGTGTAGACTCAAATTCCTTTTCCTTCCAAGGCAAATATTATTCTCAAACCTTCGGTGTCGCTATGGCCTCTCTGTCTCCTGTTCTTGCTAATCTTTACATGGAATACTTCGAGACTGTTCTTCCTATTATCGATGTGAGCCCTTCACTCTGGCTCCGTTATGTAGATAACATATTTGCTCTTTGGCCTCGTGACTCTAGTCTCTTTCAACCATTTCTTGATACCCTTAATAATCTTGCCCCTTCCATTAAGTGTAAAGCTGAAGTGGGAATCTAATTCATTGCTGCCTTTCCTTGATGTTCGTGTCCACCGTTCAGATACAGGTTTTACCTTTTCCGTGTACCGCAAGCCTATGCACAGTGGCATGTACATTCCCCTCTTTCTCCGTGCTCTCCGCATTTGTGATCCTCAGTTCCCTGAATCAGAAATTTCCACTCTTCATAATTCATTTTCCCGTCTTAGCTACCCTCCCCATTTCATAGACTCTGCCTTCTCACGTGCTAAACGGACTTTTTTCTCTCCCAAACTCTCTACTCCTGGGAAATATTCTGTCCTCTGCCTTCCCCATGTTTCCAGACTTTCAAATCTCAAAAACTCTTTCCGTTCCTTTGACATCAAACTTACTTTTCGCCAGACTAACACTCTTCGCACCAATCTAGTTCATACCTCTCCTCCCTCTATAGATTCTCCTGGTGTCTACTCTATTTCTTGTCCATCTTGTCCTCTTCAATACTTTGGAGAAACTGGCCGTTCTCTTTCTGACATTCAGGGAGCACAAAAATAGTGATAGGCTTGCCGACACCAACAATGCTCTTTTCTGTCATGTCAGAGATCACAGTCATCCGATTGACTGGTCTGCTAAAACTGTCTGCCCTATGTCTAACTTTCACAGTCGCCGTCTGGTCGGATCCTCCCTTATATAAATCCTCCCTTGTATGAATCTTAGCCCTGGCTTTGTCTCTGTGGATGCCTTCCTCTCCCATTACATTGTAAAATGCTCCAAACTTAAGAACACCCGTGACTTAACCTGATTCTTGTTTTCCCCTTCTCCCTCTTCCACTTTCTCCTTTGGGTTTTCTTTCTTCTGCCTTGAGTATTTGATCCATTATTATTATTTTCCCCCCTCTGTGTTCTTCCTAGCTCCCTTGGACCCCTAGCTCCCTTGCAGTGCTCCTCTTAGTCTTTGACTGACTCCACTCTTACTACTAGTAACTCTACCACTACTACTCCTCGCCGTCGTCCTCCTCCTCGTCGTCGTCCTCCTCCTCCTCCTCCTCCTCCTCCTCCTCCCCCTCCTCCCCCTCCTCCCCCTCCTCCCCCTCCCCCCTCCTCCTCTTTTTTTTTGTGGAAAAGATTATTCACTGTTATGGGAATTTCCATAGCTATGGGAATTTCTCCAGAGTATGTTATCTTATTAAAACCAAAATGTTCAACTATATAAATCTCTCGTTCATTAATCAGTTTGATCTAAGCAAACGGGGAAAAATAGTATATATAGCTTCACAATTGTTATCTAACCAGAAAATGAGAGTTAATTATAGAGAATGGATAGTGGGTAGACTCGCATAAAAACGAGGGCCCAAAACAAAGGCGCATCCAATTTTAGCTACCTTCTCTCTGTGAACGATGAAACTAACCCAACCCCTCTCTCTAGCAGACACTGGTCTAACAAAAAGAGAAGGTGGGCAAGCAGAAACTGAAGCATTAATTTTTTTTTTGTGCTTAAGTTAACCTCAGTTGATCCAAGTTGAATTACATTTTAAACAGTCCAGAGCATTCATGTAAGAATCAAGCTTGAGGTTATGTACAATACCTATAGTTATAAATGAGTCAAGTTTGAATAATTCTAAGCTATTATTATGTAGTGAAAAGTTAACATGTTTTATAATTGCCAATTCTAAAATACTTTCCCAGCCAGGGAGAACTGGAGAATAGGACTCTTATCATCTAGATATTTTGCAGGGTTATTGCAAGCCCGTGCATGGTTAAATATGGTATTGGATTCTTGAGCTGTTTGAATTGAGTATCAGAGTTGTGCTAACCTGGTATCAAAAGGTTTGCTAGTCTGTCCCACATAAAATTAGTTGCAACCACTACACCCAACTTTGTAAATACCACCAACAGAGTGCTGAGGGAAGTTTTTGGTCAAATTGCTTTTAACCATATTTGAATTCTTAAAGATTTGGCAGAATAGATAAATTCTCATTGTATGGAAGTACTAACACATTCTTAACGTGAGGGCTTATGTTGGGTTCAGTTCTATAATAAGCCATCCTAGCTGCTAGCAAATCCATTTCTACAAACTCCTATGGACACCGTAATTTCGTTACAGTATCAAAGATTTTAGTAATTTCCTCACCCAGAAACACAGGGTTGCAAATCTGGAAGGCTCTCAGACATATATTAAGACACTCATTTTTATTCTTGTTTCATGGCTGAGGTAGTTATGGATGTTGAAGCAAACATTTGTGGCCTTTAGTAGCACGTTGTTTAAGCATCTAGGACAATAGGCAGCACATTACTTACGTTCCTTCATGACTAGCGTCAGTTCCTCCAATCCAGTAACTGTGCTCTCTGTGATCTGAAATGTAATGTTTATTTTTAATCAAAACTCCTCAAGGAAGGTGCCGGTGAGAAGCTCTTCGTTCAAAGAAAGGCACTTAAGCTCTCTCCCTGCCTAGATCGAACCAGTGTGCTTCCCATTTCCCAGGAGCTGTGTGACCCCTACTGGTTTTGCTCTTGCACGTGAATAAAACGAAATGGAAGGCATTTGTAACAAAAGCTCATTTTATATTAATGTAATTAAAAAAAGATATAACTTTGAAATAATCCTTTGGCAGTGTGCATATCATTACTAGTGTTATAATATGAACCTGATATAATGTACAAGCATGATCACAAGCATGTTGCTTGTTGTGATCATATCACCTCTAATTCATTCCTCGGTGATATGAAGTTCAGCTTCCCTACTTTTGTTTTGTTTAACTCATATCTTTCATCACTGGTCGCAGATCCTTGTATATTTTTTAGTTTATTTAGATGTTGAACTGTGTTAGAGTTCTCTGGTGATGATTCAAAAAGGAATTTACTTTATTAATGTATACATCAACTTGAAGAATTCCTAGTACACAGGTATCTTGAAGACATGTCTAACATTTTTCATGCATTATCATGTATGAGTCACCCTATATAATTTTTAGTGTTATACACCCTTCTTATTTCACGAATGATTGAGCAAATGGATGATCTTACAATCGTTGTCTATGATGTACTCATACACCGCGTGGTGTAGGTCGCCCTTCAGTTCGGCTAGGTCGGCCCCTTCTTCCTGGCAGTATTCTCGCATTTCGGTCCATTTTCCCGTGTTTTCCGTTGTGAATCTTAAGCATACAGGCGTCACCGGATCCAAGCTAAATTCCAGGTAGCCGGTGGGGCATGAGACCACTAGAAAGAAAACCACAACTAGGTTATGTATTATGATAAGGGTATTGTAGCTCACAACATGGTGAAATCTTATCCGTACTGTAAGTTCAGAGAGAATGAAGACAAGCTGTTTTGGGGATCTGACATGCTGTCGGAGTGTAAGGTACCGTTTTAGAAAAGTTCAGGTTAAGGGAAAGCGACCTGACGACACTGGAGGACAGGAGAGACAGGGGGGACATGATAACGACATACAAAATATTGACAGGAATTGACAAGGTGGACAAAGATAGGATGTTCCAGAGATGGGACATAGCAACAAGGGGACACAGTTGGAAGTTGAAGACACAGATGAATCACAAGGATGTTAGGAAGTATTTCTTCAGCCACAGAGTAGTCAGGAAGTGGAATAGTTTGGGAAGCGATGTAGTGGAGGCAGGATCCATACATAGCTTTAAGCAGAGATATGATAAAGCTCACAGTTCAGGGAGAGTGATCTAGTAGCGACCAGTGAAGAGGCGGGGACAGGAGCTAGGACTCGACCCCTGCAACCTTAACTAGATGAGTACACACACACATTATATATATACATTATATATATATATATATTATATATATATATATATATATATATATATATATATATATATATATATATATATATATATATATATATATATATATATTTAGAACATAAGAAGAATGGAGAAACACTGCAGAAGGCCTACTGGCCCATACAAGGCAGGTCCTTATCAAAACGGCCCCTACACAAAGCTACCCAAGAATTTACTCCCGTACCCAATGACACGAATCAAACCCAGCCCCTCCCACTCATATATTTGTCCAGTCTCTTTTTAATGCTACCCAAGATCCTAGCCTCGATCACCCTACTGGGAAGATTGTTCCACGCATCCACAACTGTTCGAAAACCAGTACTTACTTGTGTCTTTTCTGAATCTAAATTTGTCCAACTTAAATCCATTATTTCTGGTTCTTACCTGTTTCGACACCCTCAGTACTTTATTAATATCTCCTTTGTTTATGCCCATCATCCACTTATACACTTCGATGATATCTCCCCTCATTCTACGTCTCTCCAGACAGTGGAGATTTAAGGTTTTAAGTCTGTCTTCATACGGGAGATTCCTTACACAATAAATCATTTTAGTCATTCTTCTCTGTATGTTCTCCAATGAGTCTATATCCATCCTGTGTCTCAATCTTCAGTAAGGAGACCAAAACTGAGCGGCATAATCTAAATGAGGCCTCATTAGTGATGTATAGAGCTAGGTAAGACACATATGCAACAGTTAGGTATCTTTATTTTGAAACGTTTCGCCTACACAGTAGGCTTCTTCAGTCGAGTACAGAAAAGTTGATAGAAGCAGAAGATACTTGAAGACGATGTAATCAGTCCATCACCCTTAAAGATTTGAGGTGGTCAGTCCCTCAGTCTGGAGAAGAGCATTGTTTGGTTGTCTGAAACAATATGAAGTTGAAGTGACAGAATCGGGCCTTATATAGTGCCAGGAGGTGAGACGTAGGTTGATTTGGGAGGGCAGGTCCTTCTCAAACCCAGCCGTTCTCACTAGTAGAGGTTGTCGAAGTAGATGGTCTGTACCAAGATACCCTTGTGTTGCAGTGTCTGACAGAATGAACATTTCAAAATAAAGATACCTAACTGTTGCATATGTGTCTTACCTAACAATCTGTCGGTATTTTATACCATTTTAATGTTCATTCTGTCAGACACTGCAACACAAGGGTATCTTGGTACAGACCATCTACTTCGACAACCTCTACTAGTGAGAACGGCTGGGTTTGAGAAGGACCTGCCCTCCCAAATCAACCTACGTTTCACCTCCTGGCACTATATAAGGCCCGATTCTGTCACTTCAACTTCATATTGTTTCAGACAACGGAACAATGCTCTTCTCCAGACTGAGGGACTGACCACCTCAAATCTTTAAGGGTGATGGACTGATTACATCGTCTTCAAGTATCTTCTGCTTCTATCAACTTTTCTGTACTCGACTGAAGAAGCCTACTGTGTAGGCGAAACGTTTCAAAATAAAGATACCTAACTGTTGCATATGTGTCTTACCTAACAATCTGTCGGTATTTTATACCATTTTAATGTTCATGTATAGAGCTGTAAAATAACCTTTGGACTTCTATTATTTATACTTCTTGAGATAAATCCTAGTAATCTGTTACCTTGTTGTGCACACGTAAGCACTGCTGTTTTGGCTTTAGATTTCTGCTTACCATGACTCCCAAGTCTTTTCCACATTCTGTATGATCAAGCTCTACTTCACTTAGTTTATAGCTTCGAGGGTTATTTTCATTACCAAGGACTTGTACCTTACACTTATCCACATTGAACTTCATCTGCCATTTTTCAGACCAAGACATTAATCTGTCCAAATCCTCCTGGAGTTCATTGGTATCTTCCTCAGAATAAATAATACGGCCTATCTTTGTATCATCAGCAAATTTGCTCATGTCACCTGTAATCCCTTCATCAAGGTCATTAATGTAAACTATGAACAAGAGAGGGCCTAAAACTGATCCTCGTGGAACACCACTAGTGCCTAATCCCCATTCAAATTTGACACCATTAATGGAAACTCTCTGCTTTCTGTTGGTAAGCCATGCCTCTATCCATGCTAGAACTTTACCTCCTATACCATGAGCTGCCACTTTTCTTAAGAGTCTCTTGTAAGGTACTCTATCAAAGGCTTTACTAAAATCCAGATAAACAATATCGTATTCTTTTTCACTGTCTACTGCCTCAAATGTTCTATTGAAGAACGTCAGTAAATTTCTCAGGCAGGAACGACCTCTCATGAACCCATGCTGAGATTCATTAATCAAATTATGCTCTTCAAGGTGACTTCTAATAATGTCAGCTATAATTGAGTCTAATAATTTGCCTACTATAGACGTAAGGCTGATTGGACGGTAATTTGAAGGAATGGACTTACCCCTTGATTCGAATATAGGAACCACATTAGCCATCTTCCACATCTCTGGCACAGCACCAGTAAGGATGGACGCGTTATTAGGTAAGACACATATGCAACAGTTAGGTATCTTTATTTCGAAACGTTTCGCCTACACAGTAGGCTTCTTCAGTCGAGTACAGAAAAGTTGATAGAAGCAGAAGATACTTGAAGACGATGTAATCAGTCCATCACCCTTAAAGTTTTGAGGTGGTCAGTCCCTCAGTCTGGATTTGAGAGGGACCTGTCCTCCCAACATCTGAGTTTTTACCTCTCCTAGTGACCTACGTCTCACCCCTTGGCGCTATATTAGGCTCCATCCTGTCACTTCATCTCCATATTGTTTCATACCATGGAACAATGCTCTTCTCCAGACTGAGGGACTGACCACCTCAAAACTTTAAGGGTGATGGACTGATTACATCGTCTTCAAGTATCTTCTGCTTCTATCAACTTTTCTGTGAACATTAAAATGGTATAAAATACCGACAGATTGTTAGGTAAGACACATATGCAACAGTTAGGTATCTTTATTTCGAAACGTTTCGCCTACACAGTAGGCTTCTTCAGTCGGGTACAGAAAAGTTGATAGAAGCAGAAGATACTTGAAGACGATGTAATCAGTCCATCACCCTTAAAGTTTTGAGGTGGTCAGTCCCTCAGTCTGGAGAAGAGCATTGTTCCGTTGTCTGAAACAATATGAAGTTGAAGTGACAGGATGGAGCCTTTATATAGTGCCAGGAGGTGAGACGGAGGTTGTTTTGGGAGGGCAGGTCCCTCTCAAACCCAGCCGTTCTCACTAGTAGAGGTCGAAGTTGATGGTCTGTACCAAGATACCCTTGTGTTGCAGTGTCTGACAGAATGAACATTAAAATGGTATAAAATACCGACAGATTGTTAGGTAAGACACATATGCAACAGTTAGGTATCTTTATTTCGAAACGTTTCGCCTACACAGTAGGCTTCTTCAGTCGGGTACAGAAAAGTTGATAGAAGCAGAAGATACTTGAAGACGATGTAATCAGTCCATCACCCTTAAAGTTTTGAGGTGGTCAGTCCCTCAGTCTGGAGAAGAGCATTGTTCCGTTGTCTGAAACAATATGAAGTTGAAGTGACAGGATGGAGCCTTTATATAGTGCCAGGAGGTGAGACGGAGGTTGTTTTGGGAGGGCAGGTCCCTCTCAAACCCAGCCGTTCTCACTAGTAGAGGTCGAAGTTGATGGTCTGTACCAAGATACCCTTGTGTTGCAGTGTCTGACAGAATGAACATTAAAATGGTATAAAATACCGACAGATTGTTAGGTAAGACACATATGCAACAGTTAGGTATCTTTATTTCGAAACGTTTCGCCTACACAGTAGGCTTCTTCAGTCGGGTACAGAAAAGTTGATAGAAGCAGAAGATACTTGAAGACGATGTAATCAGTCCATCACCCTTAAAGTTTTGAGGTGGTCAGTCCCTCAGTCTGGAGAAGAGCATTGTTCCGTTGTCTGAAACAATATGAAGTTGAAGTGACAGGATGGAGCCTTTATATAGTGCCAGGAGGTGAGACGGAGGTTGTTTTGGGAGGGCAGGTCCCTCTCAAACCCAGCCGTTCTCACTAGTAGAGGTCGAAGTTGATGGTCTGTACCAAGATACCCTTGTGTTGCAGTGTCTGACAGAATGAACATTAAAATGGTATAAAATACCGACAGATTGTTAGGTAAGACACATATGCCACAGTTAGGTATCTTTATTTCGAAACGTTTCGCCTACACAGTAGGCTTCTTCAGTCGGGTACAGAAAAGTTGATAGAAACAGAAGATACTTGAAGACGATGTAATCAGTCCATCACCCTTAAAGTTTTGAGGTGGTCAGTCCCTCAGTCTGGAGAAGAGCATTGTTCCGTTGTCTGAAACAATATGAAGTTGAAGTGACAGGATGGAGCCTTTATATAGTGCCAGGAGGTGAGACGGAGGTTGTTTTGGGAGGGCAGGTCCCTCTCAAACCCAGCCGTTCTCACTAGTAGAGGTCGAAGTTGATGGTCTGTACCAAGATACCCTTGTGTTGCAGTGTCTGACAGAATGAACATTAAAATGGTATAAAATACCGACAGATTGTTAGGTAAGACACATATGCCACAGTTAGGTATCTTTATTTCGAAACGTTTCGCCTACACAGTAGGCTTCTTCAGTCGGGTACAGAAAAGTTGATAGAAACAGAAGATACTTGAAGACGATGTAATCAGTCCATCACCCTTAAAGTTTTGAGGTGGTCAGTCCCTCAGTCTGGAGAAGAGCATTGTTCCGTTGTCTGAAACAATATGAAGTTGAAGTGACAGGATGGAGCCTTTATATAGTGCCAGGAGGTGAGACGGAGGTTGTTTTGGGAGGGCAGGTCCCTCTCAAACCCAGCCGTTCTCACTAGTAGAGGTCGAAGTTGATGGTCTGTACCAAGATACCCTTGTGTTGCAGTGTCTGACAGAATGAACATTAAAATGGTATAAAATACCGACAGATTGTTAGGTAAGACACATATGCAACAGTTAGGTATCTTTATTTCGAAACGTTTCGCCTACACAGTAGGCTTCTTCAGTCGGGTACAGAAAAGTTGATAGAAGCAGAAGATACTTGAAGACGATGTAATCAGTCCATCACCCTTAAAGTTTTGAGGTGGTCAGTCCCTCAGTCTGGAGAAGAGCATTGTTCCGTTGTCTGAAACAATATGAAGTTGAAGTGACAGGATGGAGCCTTTATATAGTGCCAGGAGGTGAGACGGAGGTTGTTTTGGGAGGGCAGGTCCCTCTCAAACCCAGCCGTTCTCACTAGTAGAGGTCGAAGTTGATGGTCTGTACCAAGATACCCTTGTGTTGCAGTATCTGACAGAATGAACATTAAAATGGTATAAAATACCGACAGATTGTTAGGTACAGACCATCAACTTCGACCTCTACTAGTGAGAACGGCTGGGTTTGAGAGGGACCTGCCCTCCCAAAACAACCTCCGTCTCACCTCCTGGCACTATATAAAGGCTCCATCCTGTCACTTCAACTTCATATTGTTTCAGACAACGGAACAATGCTCTTCTCCAGACTGAGGGACTGACCACCTCAAAACTTTAAGGGTGATGGACTGATTACATCGTCTTCAAGTATCTTCTGCTTCTATCAACTTTTCTGTACCCGACTGAAGAAGCCTACTGTGTAGGCGAAACGTTTCGAAATAAAGATACCTAACTGTTGCATATGTGTCTTACCTAACAATCTGTCGGTATTTTATACCATTTTAATGTTCATTCTGTCAGACACTGCAACACAAGGGTATCTTGGTACAGACCATCAACTTCGACCTCTACTAGTGAGAACGGCTGGGTTTGAGAGGGACCTGCCCTCCCAAAACAACCTCCGTCTCACCTCCTGGCACTATATAAAGGCTCCATCCTGTCACTTCAACTTCATATTGTTTCAGACAACGGAACAATGCTCTTCTCCAGACTGAGGGACTGACCACCTCAAAACTTTAAGGGTGATGGACTGATTACATCGTCTTCAAGTATCTTCTGCTTCTATCAACTTTTCTGTACTCGACTGAAGAAGCCTACTGTGTAGGCGAAACGTTTCGAAATAAAGATACCTAACTGTTGCATATGTGTCTTACCTAACAACTTTTCTGTACTCGACTGAAGAAGCCTACTGTGTAGGCGAAACGTTTCGAAATAAAGATACCTAACTGTTGCATATGTGTCTTACCTAACAACCTGTCGGTATTTTATACCATTTTAATGTTCAAGGATGGACGCATTAAACACACTCGTTAATGGCTGACTAAGTTCCATCTTGCATTCCTTAAGTACCCTGGAAAACAATTCGTCGGGTCCCAGGGACTTATTTTGCTTCATTTTGTCTCTGTTTGATAACCATGTCCCTCCTGACAGTAATGTTAGTTAATTTGAATTCATCAGGAAGTGAATAATTGTTATTTTCTGGAATTTCATTCATGTCTTCCTGTGTAAAAACTGACAAAAAATAGTTATTAAATAGGTAACACATTTCCAGTTCGTTATCCGTCAGCTGTCCATTCCCAGTTTTCAGAAGTCCTACTTTTTCCTTCACCTTCGTCCTATACACTTGAAAGAAGCCCTTTGGATTGGTATTTGATTCACTAGCAACTCTAATTTCATAGTCACGTTTAGCCTTTCTAATCCCCCTTTTTACTTCTCTTTTAAGCTGAACAGATTGGTCAGTAAGGTTAACCTCTGGAAATAAATGGTATAAAATACCGACACAATGTCAATATAAACACAAATGCAGTATAATGTGATCCTTTATTGACTACGTTTCGCCCACACAGTGGGCTTTTTCAAGTCACAAACAGAACTACCTGGGGTGGAAGGAACGCGAGTATTTATAGTCCGGTTCATCTTCAACACACCCAGAGAAGACACTTCCGAGAAGAGATACATAGTCCTTCCCACCAACTCCATTGCCAAACATGTTTCCAACATCTTTGCCAAAACATCATTCCAAGTATCTACCTCCACAACCACGACCATCAAGGACATCACCAGTAGTAGGCTGGACAAGCCTCCATCCTCTGCAGGGGTATACATAATCCCTTGTAATGACTGCAACAAGTTATACGTGGGCGAAACATCAAGGGACCTCCAAACACGTATTTCAGAACACCAATACGCAAGCAGGTCTGACGACACAAGGAATGCCTGCGTACAACACCGTAATTCACACAACCACTTGATAAACTACAGAAACTCAAGACTTATCGCCACAGAAGACAACACTCAATACCGAAGAATCCTGGAATCATCACTTATTTCTATATCCGACAACTTCAACCAGAATAGTGGCTTCTATAACATAGCTGAACCACTTGCCAAGAAACTTCTTCATCGCTATCCCACATAAGAACACTGTAGAAGGTCTGCTCACAAACTTATCCAATCTCCTTTCCAAGCTACCCAAGTTTTTAGACTCTATAACCCCACTCGGTACATCATCAGATGCAGCATTCTTCACCTGACCTCAGCATTCTGAACCGGACTATAAATACTCGCGTTCCTTCCACCCCAGGTAGCTCTGTTTGTGACTTGAAAAAGCCCACTGTGTGGGCGAAACGTAGTCAATAAAGGATCACATTATACTGCATTTGTGTTTATATTGCCAAGGTTAACCTCTCTTCTTTTGATGCGCCAATAAATTCCTCTTTTCTCCCCTAATAGATGCTTCAGCCTCCTGTTAACCCATTTGGGATCATTATTATTAGACCTAATTTGTCTCTGGGGAATGTATATACTCTGAGCGTGTTGTACATTAAGAAAAAATCATAAACACAGATCCCTTCGTAATCATAAGTATGATCATCGTCAATAGAATCATTAGCTAGATAACCCCAATCGAGATTAGACAGGTGTTCCCTAAGTCCATTATAATCGGCAGAACGAAAATCAGGGACTTTTACCTTATTATCATTATTCTTGTATTCCCAGTTAATGCTAAAAGTGATGGATTTGTGATCATTGTGCCAAGCTCTTCTGCTCCATATTATATATATATATATATATATATATATATATATATATATATATATATATATATATATATATATATATATATATATATATTATTATTATTTTTTTTTTTTTTTTTTTTTTTTTTTTTTTATTATCACACTGATCTCCATATTATATATATATATATTTATATATATATATATTTTATATATATATATATATATATATATATATATATATATATATATATATATATATATTTATATATAAGATTTAAGAGATACATTGTTGATATAAAGGTGGCATATACGGTACATGTTGTTACGTGTGTATCACCGATTATAAGGCGAAAATCTCATCCAGCTCCTCAGAGCTGGGGCGTGTGCCCAAAATACAGCAGTCATTACCCCTTTGAACAGCCGCACTGAGCCGCTGGAACAGAAAATTAGCTGCCTTGGGATCCCTAGTTACCCTGATGAGTCTTTTTCCCAGCTCCTTAAGGAATTTAGATGCACTCTTTCCCCATGAGCCAAGGGTCTCTGAGCCTATGGGAACACACATATAATGATGGACAAGTTCTCCATATTTTCTAGACTTTTGGGACTCCCTGAAGCTGGCAGCTGCCCCTCCTTCTTCCCTGGTGTATTGGAGATAGGTATCAGCCAAGGTAGATGCACATGTATAGTCCCACACCACCTGCTTCCCATCTGTCCAGGCTTGAAGGGTGATACCATCTGGACGCTTCTGGCTGCCATCAGATCTGCATAGTTGGGGTGGCTCATTTACTGCTGGGCATCCAGCTGTTGTGAGGCTCCTCTTGATAATGTTATTAACCTCCTCATGTCTTGCAATCTTTCCCTCGGATTTACGGCACACAAGACCATGGTACCCGAATCGGTCTGCTGCTTCACTGCCACAAATACACCTGTGTTCGGCGAGAATAGGGGCGGCAAGTCGAAGGGCAACACCGATGCGGATGGTCTGTGGGTCGAGGCGTGTGCCAAGGCTGGAGTTGGGAACAGCCAACAGAAAGTCCCCAGCATGAGGGGCTCTCACTGCCAGGAGGCAGGCTCTATCCTTCCCTGACACACTCTGAAGCATTGTTGAGGCAATATTTTCCACTATTGGACCATCCCAGTGCGATTGTTTGTAGTTGTTGGGGGGAGCAGGTCTGGTTTCAGAGCCCGTTAGATTATCCCAGATCATTGCTCCGTCAATGAATTTTTGGTCCTGGACTCCAATCTTGTTCCTAAGATGTTCAGGGAGAATCGCTGCTACAAGCTCTCTGGATGCAATACACGAGGACAGAAAAGCAGGTAACGCAATCTGTGATGACTTGCGGACACCAATGCCTCCTAGTCTGACTGGAAGTGTAGCTTGGTTCCACTGCCCGTCTTCTAGAGTAAGGTTAAGTACTTTCGTAAAAATCTGCCTCAGAATACTGTCATATTCGTGCAGTATAAGGTTATCATATGAAGGTGCACATCTTAGGAAATATGTCAACCTGGGCAGACTCAAGCACTTTGTGAGAAAGTACAAGGCATCGTGGGTGTCCAGATTGCCTATTCGTTGTTCCATTCTCCTTAACTCTTCCAATTTCTTCCTGAGAATTGTGTCAATGGCACTGCTTCCCAGAGGTGCTCCTAGCAAGACAATATTTGTGGGGGCAATGACTGCTGCTCCTGGTAGTTTTGATCTCACTTCATTTATCACTTCTTGATTGACTGAGATGATTTCACATTTGAATGGATTCAGGATGAGACCCATTTCCTGTCCCCGTGTCATTACCTGTGTAAGGTCATATATATATATATATATATATATATATATATATATATATATATATATATATATATATATATATACAAACACTGATCTCTGGCTGAAGGAGACTCGAACCTACGAACCTTAGGACAAGGTACGCAGTGCTTTACCAATCTACCCACACTGGACCAATACCTTGGCGTGTAGCATGAGCTACACGTTTGATCCAAGGCAGCCAGCTTTCAGGGAGAAAGCTTACAGCTTTTCATCTCATCCCCGGCATGCATCAGCATGCTGATATATATATAGATATATTATATATATATATTATATTATATATATATATATATATATATATATATATATATATATATATATATATATATATATATATATATATATATATATATACACACACACACACACACACACTTGTTTACGTTAGTATCTATACACATCATCTTCCATCGTTGTGTTACAATGATATCACTATACTGAAGATAGCTATTAATACGTACAAATAAAACATGACGTCTTACCTTGATTTACTGTCACCGCGAGCGCCGCTGAAATAAAATTAAATGTATATGTAAGTAAATAGCATTGTGGAAAATGGAATTAAGAACTATTTTAACCTGCCAGCGACATTAGTTTTTCATACGCACCTCAAATTTGACACAGATCTTTTATAGTTGGAGGTATATAAGTAAAATATTTGCCACATTCTAATATGAAGTGTTTGTGAATCGGGTTCCTGATAAAGTTTAAAATGTGTATTAAGTAGGCTTTTGCCAGTGTAGTCTCGATGTATTTTTCCCAACCTTCAGTCTAGAAATAATTGCATTTCCTATCTTAATTACAGTTTTCTTATGTATCTCATTAACATGGGCAATGAATTTATTATAGGTACATCCCAGATCTAGGATCTAGCTGAGTGGCGAAAGTACTGCTTACTTTGATACTGTGTGTGTGTGTGTGTGTGTGTGTGTGTGTGTGTGTGTGTGTGTGTGTGTGTGTGTGTGTGTGTGTGTTTCGTATATATATATATAGTATAATGTGAGTAGTACGAAAGCGCTTGGATATATATATATATATATATATATATATATATATATATATATATATATATATATATATATATATATATATATATATATATATGCAGTGTCTGACACTGCAACATCATGGAATCTTGGTTCAGAGGACATCTACAAGACCTTCACGGCTGCTGCAACTAACCCATCTCTTTGGGAAGGGCCTACTTCCACTGGGGAATCCCGCCTACCAGTGACTGCCCTCGTCTGCTGCCCGTCCCTTCCACTGACGCCTATATAACCGCCAGTCTTCTTGCCTTTGCTCCAGATTCTCCTCCACCACGATGCTGTGAACACTAACTCCAAGGCCGAGGGACTGATTACCTCATCTTTTGTATATAGTTCTACTGTCTTCCTATTATGTCCTAGAATCTGTATTGATAAAGCCACTGGATGGCGAAACGTCTACAATAAAGATATCCAGATGTTGCACATATGTCTTAACTTTCATATTGTCGGTATTTTATACCTTTCTTGCACAAGTTGCCACTAATTTTTCAAACATGTTTGACAGAAAACTGGCTAAAATATCTACCAGCTCTTCAACTACTACTAGGAACCTGATACAAAAACCCAAGCATGATTCTGGCACAAGTGCAGGAATCTACACTATACCATGTGGGGGGTGTGACAAAGTATATGTAGGGGAAACAGCCAGAACTCTGGACATTAGAATAGCAGAACACAAAATAATGCTTGCAGAAATGATGACCGCAAAAACGCATGTGTTGAACATTGAGACGATGTTGGACACCTCATGAAATTCAATGAAGCTAAACTAGTTATTAAAGAAGACGACTTAAGACGGAGAAAATGCATTGAAGCTGCACTAATTTCTGTCAGTAACACTATAAAGCAAAAATCCGGTAGTTACAGTATTTCAAAATTACTAAGCAAGAGGATATTACCCATCCTGGGAACTGGTGTTACTTGATGCCAGCAGGTCCCTCTCTTGCCTCACCTCCTTAGTTCCATTACTGCTACTGCTACTACTACTACTACTACTACTACTACCTCTACCCACGCGTCACCTCACCTGACTCCTGCCACTATATATATAAATGTTTTCTTAGTTTTCTCTGTATTAGGACTGAAGAAGCCACTCGTGGCGAAACGTTTCCTTTAATAAATGTCCTGAACTGTACATAAGTGTCTTTTTCCACATATCTCCCTTGTTTATGCCCGTCATCCACTTATACACTTCAATGATATCTTCCCTCATTCTACGCCTCTCCAGAGAGTGGAGATTTAAGGCTTTAAGTCTATCTTCATACGGGAGGTTCCTTACACAGTAAATAATTTTAGTCATTCTTCTCTGTATGTTCTCTAATGAGTCTATATCCATCCTGTAGTAAGGGGACCAAAACTGAGCAGCATAATCTAAATGAGGCCTCACTAGTGATGTATAGAGCTGTAAAATAACTTTTGGACTTCTGTTACTTATACTTCTTGAGATAAATCCAAGTAATCTGTTGGCCTTGTTGCGCACACTAAGGCACTGCTGTCTTGGCTTTAGATTTCTGCTCACCATGACTCCCAAGTCCTTTTCACATTCTGTATGGTCAAGCTCTACTTCACCTAGATTATAGCTTCGAGGGTTATTTTCATTACCAAGGGCTAGTACCTTACACTTATCGTCGACAATGAACTTCATCTGCCATTTTTCAGACCAGGACATAAATTTGTCCAAATCCTCCTAGAGTTCATTGCTATCCTCCTCAGAGTGAATTATACGGCCTATCTTTGTATCATCAGCAAACTTACTCATGTCACTCGTAATCCCATCATCAAGGTCATTAATGTAAATTATGAACAAGAGAGGGCCTAAAACTGATCCTTGTGGAACGCCACTAGTGACTAATCCCCATTCAGATTTCACTCTGCTTTCTATTGGTAAGCCATGCCTCTATCCATGCTAGAACTTTACCTCCTATACCATGAGCTGCCACTTTTTTCAAGAGTCTCCTGTGAGGTACTCTATCGAAGGCTTTACTAAAATCCAAATAAACAATATCATATTCCTTATCACTGTCAGCAAGCTTGTCAGGCAGGAACGACCTCTCGTGAATCCATGCTGAGATTCATTTATCAAGTTATGCTCTTCAAGGTGACTTCTAATAATGTCAGCTATAATTGATTCTAGTAACTTGCCCACTATAGATGTCAGGCTTATTGGACGGTGATTTGAAGGAACGGACTTATCCCCTGATTTGAATATAGGAACCACATTAGCCATCTTCCACAACTGGCACAACACTGGTAAGGATGGATGCATTAAACACACTCGTTAATGGCTCACTAAGCTCCATCTTGCATTCCTTAAGTACCCTGGAAAACAACTCATCGGGTCCCGGGGACTTATTTTGCTTCAGTTTGTCTATCTGTTTAATAACCATGTCCCTCGTGACAGTAATATTAGTTAATTTAAATTCATCAGGAACTAAGTAATTGTTAATTACTGGAATCTCATTTACATCTTCCTGTGTAAAAACTGACAAAAAATAGTCATTAAATAATGAACACATTTCCAGTTCGTTATCCATCAGCTCTCAATTCCTAATTTTCAGAGGTCCTACTTTTTCCTTCACTTTCGTCCTATACACTTGAAAGAACCCCTTTGGATTAGTCTTTGATTCACTAGCAACTCTAATTTCATAGTCACGTTTAGCCTTTCTAATCCCCCCTTTTACTTCTCTTTTAAGCTGAACATATTGGTCAGTAAGGTTAACCTCTCCTCTTCTGATGCGCCTATAAATTCCTCTTTTCTCCCCTAATAGATGCTTTAACCTACGGTTAACCCATTTGGGATCGTTATTATTAGACCTAATATCTCTCTGGGGAATGTATATACTCTGGGCACGGTGTACATTATTAAGAAAAAATCATAAAAGCAGATCCCTTCATAATCATATGATCATCGCCAATAAAATCATTAGCTAGATAACCCCAATCAAGATTAGACAGACGTTCCCTAAGTCCATTATAGTCGGCAGAACG